>NW_008340932.1:2370349-2374788 GCF_000622305.1 Nannospalax galili
CACACAAACAATGTACATGCACGTGACAAAAAATGAGGCTGTGAGACTTGGAAAGGTATAGCTAATGCAGAGGAAGGATAACCCAATTACAGAGTCTGCTGTGGGAAGGTCCCAGAGGTGAAGTGTTTCTTCACCTGCTGAACAATTCAGTAACAGAAAGCTGAGAATGGAAAGTTTTGATCACTTGTTGCTCACTGAGCTCAGTGGAAGGTGCTGGGATCCAACGGTGTTAGGGATCACTTTCTTCTGATGACCTCCCACAAACAGCAATTCCATTTGTGACATTTGCAAATAGGAACTTGATACTCCAATGCTCTATTTGTGCATGCCCAGCAACCAATTTTATCTTGATGTACTGGGACCAGAGTTTTCCTCTGAGGTCACACACAGTCATAGTTCTTCCCACCTGGAGATTTTGTGGAACTATTATTTTTTTTTTTCCTAGCCTTAGCCGTCAGGATGCCAACTGGGCTATTCTATCTAGAAATACAAATCATTCTAGATATCACACTGCATCACATGGAAAGGTGGTGGTTTTTACATTTTGTAGCTCCTCTGACATTCCACAACCACTGAGTTTCTTAAATTTTTTTTCCTTTCTTTTTAAAATATTTTTATTGAGTTTTTGTGCATTTCATATGATAGATCTTAATCAGATCCTCCATCCATGCCCCTCCATATCATCTGCCACTGGATTTCATGCATTCTGTCATATATTTTAAGTCCTATTGTATCACACATTTGTACCCAGATGTCTCTTGGTGCAAGTTCACCCACTGGAGTCTAGTCAGTCTATCTATATAGAGTCACTCCCTTAAAGAAGGTCAACTCTCCCTTACCCCCAGTAATCATTTGCCAATATTTCTTTGGCTAAGATTGGGGCCTGCTGCCCATTTCCCCCATTCTATACTGGGTTTTTGTCTGAGTTGGCATGAATCTTGTATATGTTGTCAGCATTGCTGCAAATTCATATGAACAAGTTTCCAGTGACCTGAAAGTGTCTGTTTCCTTATGTTCATGCACCAACCCTGGTTCTTACAATCTTTCTGCTCCCTCTTCCACAATGGTCCCTGAGCTATGGGTAGGTGAGGCTAAATTAGGAGTTCTATCCAGGGACATGCACTCTGTAATCTCTTATTTTCTAAAACTTAGCCAGTTGTGGCCTTCTGTGTGCACTGCTCACTGTTGTATGAGGAAGCTTTGCTGGTAAGAGCTGAGTGATGTATTAGTGTTCTCTCTACCTCCTGTTCCACTATGTTCCATGAGCGTTAGGTGTAGAAGATCCACTGTAGATGTGTCGCTTAGGGTTGGGCATCTCTCAGACATATATTCTCTGTGTGACCAGTTGTGGAGCTCTGTAATAGCCTCCATCTACTGAAAAAAGAAGCCTTGATTAGTGATGTATGGTACATTTGTCTGTTAATATGAGGATCCATATTTAGCATATAGCAAGAAACTTCATTTGTCTAGAGATATGTCAGAGATAGAGTTTTCTGTAGGATCTATGACTTCTCCAGCCATGTGAATTTGACTATATTTACAGTGCCATCCATGATTTTCCTTTCATTGAGAGGGGAATTAGATAGCTGATGATTACCCCCTAGATAAACGAGCTACTACTGCATCAGTTGAGATAATTTACTGTGCTAGTTGTGGTTATTAGGCTTTAGAGCTGGGTCGGACCATTGATTGATTTTCCCCTTTAGCAACTTGCATAGTATACTCTAGAACTATGAAAGCTAGTCTTCAGGGAAAAGGCTTCCAGGTCAGTTCCAACTCCATTGCTCTAAGTCCTGTGTCCTGTCTTCAGCAATGGGGTCTTACCTTCAAGTTCTGGGAGGTAGTAAAGGGCTGTGGTAATAGCCTGTGTTATTTTGGGAGTCTCTTGGATGACCCTGACCAACAATTCAAAGGGCGGTTTCTCCCGTCTGGCACTATGTTCCTTGTTGTATAGCTTTTAGGTAAACACGAGCACTCATGTTCAGGTATCGCATATGTATTTTCAGGGAGTTTTTGAGTTAATACATTTCCCTCTGGATTTTTATACCACCTAAGCTTTATTTATCTCTCCTTTCTCTCCCTGTCTAACCTCCTTCTTCCTTCCCCAGTTTAAGTATGTGCATTTTACCCTTGATAATACCTGCCTCCTACTCCGGCCCCCTTGACTTCCTTCTTCCCTTTCACCCCCATGGCTCCTTGTATGTCCTTCCCTCCTCCCTTCTCCATTGAATATCCCCATTTTCCCCTTGCTAACATTCGTTTCCTACTATCCCCCTCATTTGGGCTCTTTGTCTTTCCCTTCATGCTTCCTTTCCATTTCCTGGCTCCTGCTGCTACATTAGGATTTATACTCACATATAAGGGATTAGTGCTAAGATGAGGGAGAACATACATTGCTTGCTTTTCTGAGTCTATGTTACTTCACTTAGTATAACAGTATGTGCCTGAGGTGTCTTGCTTGTATGTATGGAAGTGTACCACATGAATGCAGTGCCCAAAGAGGACAGAAGAGGATGTCAGATTCCTAAGAACTGGAGCTTCGAATGGTTATTAGATGCCATGTGGGTTCTGGGAACCCAACCTGTGTCCACTATAAGAACAGCTAGTGCTCTTAACCACTGAGCCAGCTCTCTGGCCCCTAGGGTTTCTTTAAAACTTTCTTCTGCTGATTTCAAAGTGGACATGATGATGCTCAGAACATACTCAGGCATGTATGAATTAGGAACCCCTCTCCCTACAGTTCTATTTTTAAAAAAGATTTTATTTTATTTTTAATTCTGTGTATGAGTATGCGTCTGTGTGTGGATATGTGTGTGATGTGCATGTGAGTGCCCCTGGAGGATAGAAGAAGGCATCAGAGCCTGTGGAGCTGGAGTTCCATGTGGTTGTGGGCCACCTGATGTTGGTGCTAGGAACTAACTCAAGTCCTCTGCAAGAGCAGTACATGTGCTTAACCAGAAGCCATCTCTCTAGCCCCTTACCGTTCTTCATAGTGCTTGCTGGTATCCTTTGTCTCAAAATGAAGGACCATGTAATTGTAATTTTGATTTAAATAACATTTCATTTATTTATCAGGGGAGAGGGAGCTCACGTGCCATTGGACCCTTGAGAGGTCAGAGGACAACTTGTGAGAGTTGGTTCTCTCCTTCCACCATGTAGATCACAGGTCTTGAACTCAGTCATAAGGCTTGGAGGCAAGCATCTTTACAGGTTAAGCCATCTTCCTGGCCTTTTGCTGGCTGTGGTAGCACAGACCTAGAGATCTCCCCAAGATTTTCCATTTTCTCCCTTCATCATCCCTTCCCCAATCTGTGAATAGATGAATCTGATTTAGGTTGAACCACTGTTTGCACATTAACTTTCTGGAGCCTATTTGGCAAAGTCTATCAGCACTGTTATTGGTCTGAAGCTGGTAGAACTAACTATTCTGATTATCCCGACATCCAGCAAATAGGAAATTTTATTATGTATTTATTTATTCATCAGTACTTCTTTCCAAAAGAGATTTAAAGTGGTTTATAAAAATGCACAACATATTGAAAGATAAAATAAATAAAAAATGAGTTAGATTTGGGCAGAGGGAGAGTTATCTGTAGGCAGATGGTAATAAGGAGCCAGAGCGAAGCTGTTCACATGACTTTTCTCTCATAGTTGTGCTGGAGGAGATGGTCTTGGGTGGGCAAAGACTCTTCATGAAGTGCTTGCTCTGAAAAAAATGAAAGGAGTTTACTCTGATAGCCACCCTGGACATCTTCATGCAAGGCCATGTGTACAGATGAGACAGGCCAACAAAGATGACACTAGAGGAAGGAGAACATACTCAGTGCTTTCAATTCAGAACTGGAGTCACTGGCCAAAATTTTAATTTAAATTAATGCTACTTTTTCTTTGCTCAAGTATAAGAGGTTAATGCATGCAAAGTCAGTAGAAAAAAACTCTTGGACATAAAAAGTGCTTACTCCACGACAATTCTCATCATTACTATACTCATGAGCAATGGGATTGTGTTGGGAGCACTGCCCTGGAGGCTGGCAGACTATGACTCAACTCTGCTTAATGATTGGCTTAGGCCAAGTCATTTCATCACTGCAAACCCGTTTGTCTGTTTGTTAGAAGAGGTAAGAAAGTAGATTGTGTTGGACTACTGTGAGACATAAATGAGGCAGTTTATACAAAATTCTCGGGACAATATTTACTGCAGTGAATACTCCATTAATGTCAGGAGTTATTAGGCGCCAGTGCTCTTAACTGCTAAGCCATCTCTTCAGCCCCTCCCTCCCCCAGGTTTGGGGATCTTTTGAGTCTAGTGCAGGAGGTCTCTTCGTACAATGACTTCCTATACATTTTTATACATTTTTACAAATTGTATAATAATAATTATTTTTCCTTTATAGGATTTTATTTTATCCTTTTTAGTAATTATTCTTAGTGTACACAAT
>NW_008340932.1:2374929-2424463 GCF_000622305.1 Nannospalax galili
TCATTTTTACTTTAAAATGTGTGTGTGTGCATACATGTGTGTGTGTGTGTGTGTGTGTGATGTGCTGTGTATGCATGTGCATGTGCATGTTTATGTACCTGTGGAGGCCAGAGGTCAACGATGGGTGTCTTCCTGCATCACTCTCCACTTTATTTTTTGAGACAGAGTCTCACTGAACCTGAACCTCACCATTTCAGCTAGGTAGGTTGGCCAGGGAGCCCCAGATACCCTCCTGTCTTTGCTTCCCCAGGGTTGGGGTTATAGATATACTGCAGTGTCTGGCTTTTACATGAGTGCTGGGGATCCAAACTCAGGTTCTCATGTGTGTGCAAGCACTTTACTCACTGAACCATCTTCCCATCTCATCATTACGTTTTGTAGAGGTGAGAGTCCATTGTCACATTATAGAATAGGATGCATTATATGAGGTTCTTGAGTGCAGTTGTTTTTGTGGGGAAACAGATTCAGAGACCAGTGATACTTGCTTTAATGGTGGAATCTGGACTTGGAATTAACCCCTACAATGAGCTGTCAAGCTTTCCAACACTGTCTTCATAGTCATCTTTTTCTGGTTAATCCTAGCCAACCGCCAGTCTCCCACCATGGTACATCTTCCCCCTAGAAAACAGCTCCCCCTGTACCACAGACATGGAATGTTTCCCTGGGCAGTGGTAGAAAGGAGCAGGCCTCTTGACTGGTTTTTACTTAGCTGGGGCCACATGAAGCTGAGGCGAAGTGAAGGTCCACTGTCTAAGTTAGGAGATAACATAGTGACTTTGGAATCAGAAATCCTGATTTATTAACTTATGTGGTCTAGGGAAAGTGACTTAACCATTTTGAGCCTCATTTGACTAAGCAATAAAGTAGTAATAAATTGAATTTCATAATGGCTGAATGTTGCTGAAAAGTTCATTTTTGTCATAATTTCATATATCAAGCTACATTTTGTGTTAGGCACAAGTGTATTTCCATATGTCTTCTATTTCTTTCAGCAAAGCAGTGCTATCACATTACTGTTGAATAAATGCTGAAATAGAGCTAAGAGGTTAAAGAATTGGCCCAAGGTCACACAAACAGAAATGACTCAGGCAGAATTTGATGCAAGTTCTCTCTGTTTTCAGGACCCATTTCTTCTCCACTATCCAGTGTTTCTGTGATTCCAGCCTCTCCTTTATACTGATTGATCCTAGGCTTACCACAGAATTACCCAGAGTTCATGGACTTCTTTTTGCTGTTAAGAGGATAGTACTTCTGAACAATGTGGCCTTGGAAAATGTCTCAAAAGGACCTGGGAAAAAACCCTCCAGCATATTTTGCAATGGGAGCAGGGTGAGCTACTGCTGGTGTTTTATTGTGGCGTTACTATGCCGTATTAGTTTCACCTGAATAAACAGCCTGATTCTTAAATTTAGTTTTTAGGAGTGGGCCTGAACTTGGAGGGTACCTGTTCCTCCAGGTGCCACCCAGAACTGTGCTGCTGAGTTAGGCCTCACCCACACTTTTATTCAAAACCATTTCTCCAGCAACAATTTTGGGGAACCACAACTTGAATTCACCTTTATCTTAGACAATCTTGCCCTTTCAGTCCCTGGCCTAAAGCATCTCGCACAATATCAAGCATTCTTCTCAACCGTCATCATTTTCAGTGAAGATGTGCTGTCTTTCAATCCTTTGATATGTTAATTCTCAAGCATTCCCACATTCATTCACTGTCTTTGGGTGGAGTAACAAACTGAGGTTCCAAGGAATCAAAGTCATATGACTCAGTGATTTTGTTTGCAGTAGCTTTTTGGTTATAAGGTTAATTAAAAGTTATTAATCCTGGGGCTGGAGAGATGGCTCAGCGGTTAAGAGCACCCACAGGTGGCTATGAACTGTCCTTAACTCCAGTTCCAGGGGAATCCAAAGCCCTCTTCTGACCTCCATGGCACTGCACGACATGGGTGCACTCACATATATGCAGGCAATACACTCATACACATAAAATAAAAATAATAAATAAAATATTAAAAAGTTATTAATCCATTTTATAAAAGTCATTCCTATATTTTATGTCATTTATTACTAATTATTATCACTATTTTGGGTAAATGACATAAATGGTTTCCTGATCACGTTTCTGCCAAGTGTTGCGTTTTCACTGAGCCTTTATTATGTTATGGAAAAAAAATCAGAGCCCAATCAGCCAAAGTCAGGTGAAGAGAGGGAGTTTAATTTTACACTAGTGAACTGATCCACGTAAAAGAGTCAGTAGCTCCATCCAGTTTTGGGGGCCTTTATATTCATATGTGAGGAAATACAAGCAAAAGGCAAAACAGCACATAGATGATAATTAAGTAAAAATGTACATGTGATAATTAAGCAAGGTAACATATGGCTGCAAAGGTTACAGGAATGTGAAAGCTTTGGAACACAAAGACTTTCATCCTGGGCAGCCACAGGGGGATGGGGGGAAGACTCCTGCTCACCACCTTCTCCATTTTGTCTCTTGTCTCTGAGTTTTTCTTGCTCCAAAGATCTTAATTACCATCATATTCCAAGAGCTTTTAGCATCCATTTGCTGGGCTCTTCTATTTCCATTATACTTATATATTTTAAAAATATTTAATGCTGTGTTTGTGTGTATGCATGTGCATGGGTACGTGTATGCCACTACAGGTGCGGGAGGGCAGAGGTCAGCTTTTGTGATTTGGTGCTCTCCTTCACTTTGTTGAGTCAGGGTCTCTCTTGTTTTGCTGCTGCACTGTGTACTTTAGGCTAGCTGGCCCTAAAACTTCCAGGAGGTTCTCCTATCTCTGCCCCCAGTGTCACCATAGTAGTATTGGGATTACAGATACATACATCCATATCCACTTTTTACATGGGTTTGGAGGACTGAACTCTGGTCATCAGGTTTGCACAGAAAGTGCTTTTTGCCTACCAAATCATCTTCCCAGTTCTTCTGACAGTTGTTTTCTTTTTTTTTTTTTAAATCAACAAAACTTTCTTACATTGATTCTTATTTCTTATTTCTCTACATACTGCAGGATCTTGCCTGTTTTCTTCCAAGCAATTAGAAGCAGCCAGAGCATGGCGAGTTCTCAGTAAATTTCTACTGAATAAATGAGTACTAACTCATCCACTTGATCAGGATGATTTGTACAAACTCTTTTTCTAAAGACTTGTTTTATTTTTTAAAAAATTATATCTGTGTGTGTGTGTGTGTGTGTGTGTGTGTGTGTGTGTCTGTGTACATGTGTGCAGGTGCCCTTGGAGACGAGAGAGGATGTTGGATTTTATGGAACTAGAGTACAGGTATTTTTGAGCTAGCTGATGTGGGTGTTGGGAACTGAACTCAGGTCCTCTGCAAGAACTCCTGCTGAGTCACCTCTCAAGTCCATGCACAAACTCTTAAGAATAGAGCAAGCCACTATTTGGGGAGAAGAGAGAGGTAGGATTTGGCCCTAAGACTAGGGAAAGAAACTAAATATTTATATTATCAAGAACCCAGGAAGTGGGGAAAAGAAACTACTAAATACCATTATTCCATCATTAAACCAGCTTTTGTTAAATATCCACCAAACTTTTACTTTATTATTTATCTGAAGTTCTATGGGATCTTTCTCAAATTCAGTTTTCATTTCAAAGGTAGAATCATCTTTGAGGTCCACATTCCATCATTTCAATGGCCCAAATTGTGAGTATAGAAAAGCACAGAGACAGGGTTGTTCTGATGCCTGGCAAGAACCCCATCTGTGTTAGAATTGTAATCTCATTGCACCAGCTTTGTCCCTTAATGAGATTTGCAGGCTAATTCCGGAGTGGTTTGATTCATGCATCTCACTGATTGATAACAATCTGGCATTAAAAAAAATGGGACAGGTCCTTGGGAATAAGAGAACTTTGAAACTAGGCCATGATGCTTGGCAGGACAGAGAGGGAGGAGTGACCTGGCAAAGGGCTGTAGAGGTTCTAACAGTGCTTTCTCTTTGTGGCTGTCTGTGCAGCATCTAAGTCCATTGTTCTTATATGCACATCAAAAACCAACCCCAAAGTAGGTGGTGCACACCTGTAATCCCAGCACTCAGGAGACTGAGGCAAGATTATATCAAGTTTGAGGTTAGGCCAGGTTATGTAGTGAAATCCTATTTTTTTAAATAAGAGGACCAAGAAATAAACTCATACACTATTACCATCTAAATTTGGACAAAGATACTAAAGAATACACCAGAAAAGGGATAGCCTTTTCAACAAATGATGCTGGGAAAAATGGATAGCCATATGTAGAAGAACGAAACTAGATCCTCCTCTCTCACCTTGCTCAAAAATTAATTCAAAATGTATCAAAGACCTTACCTAAAAACTGAAACTCTGAAACTGCTACAGGAAACCATGGGCAAAATACTTCAAGATATAGTCATAGGGAAGGATTTCCTGAAAAGGACTCCAATAGCTCAGAAAATGACAGCAAGAATTGAGAAATGGTATTGCATGAAATCAACAGTCTCCTTTACAGTAAAGAAAAAAAAATCAACAGAGAAGAGTTTGCCTACAGGATGGAAGAAAAATTTTGCCAACTATACAACCGACAGAGGATTAATATCTAGCCTATAAAGAACTCAAAGGATTGAAAATGAAGCCAAGTCATCTAATTAATAAATTGGTAAAAGAATTGAACAAGCAGTTCTCAAAAGAAGAAATATAAATAGCCAATAAATATATGAAAAAAGTTTGACATTCTTAGCTAACAGGGAAATGCAGATTAAAACTGCATTGAGAGTCTATCTCACCCCAGTCAGAATGTCTATCATGAGGAAGACAAATGACAGCCAGGCTTGATGGCATAGGCCTGTAATCTCAACTACTTAGGAGGACAGGGCAAGATTCTAAATTCAAAGTCTTCCTGGATGTAGAGTGAGTTCAAGGCCAGTCTAGGCAGCTTAATGAGACTGTGTCTCAGAATTTAAAAAAGGCAGTGAAAATGAGAGTTATAGGTATAGGTCAGTGGAAGGAAAAAAAGGCTGAAGAGGATCTGGGGAAAAGAGGAACACTTACACACTGCTGGTGGGAATCTGAACTGGTGCAGTCATTGTGGATATCAGTATGGCAGGTCCTCTAAAAACAAAAACTAAAACTACTATATGATCAAATGATACTATCTGGGTACATGTCCAAAGGAATTTAAGGCAGCATACCATACAGACTCATACAACACACTCGTTTAGTGCTGCCCTAACTACAATAGCCAAAATATAGAACCATCCTTGATATTCATCAATAGATGAATGAAGAAAATGTAGTATATAAACACGATGGAATTTTATTCAGCCATAAAAAATAATGAAATTATGTCATTTACAGGACTACAGATAGAAGTGGGGATCATAAACACAGAATAAAATAAGTAAGATTCACAGACAGACATATACTGCATGTTTTCTTTGACCTGCAAAATATATGAGGGACTGTGAGGGGGTGGAGAAATAAGAGAGGTCTTTGGAGGATGAAAGATGAATATCGTCTTGTGGAATCTAGCTGTAATAACACAGGTGTGGCTTGAAAGCAGAAGTTGGACTGATTGGGAGGAGGAAGGGGACCAGTGGTGTGGCGAGAAGGGCCAAGGGATGGCAGATGTGGGGGAGTAAATATGAGCAAAGTATAATGATTGTATTTTTGAAAATATAATGAAACTCATTCTGTATCATAATGAAAAAAATTAGCAAAAATATAGAAGCACAGCAAAACCAAAACATAACAAAAAGCCAACCCAAGAAAGAGTTGATGTTAGAACTTCACCAGGCTCTGGACTTGGAGATAAGAAGATTCCAGAAAGTATCTAGGATCAGGCCACTCCCATCATCTTAGAGTTTAGTAAAAAATCGATTTAAGTCTCATAATTTAAAAATTTCCTCCTCTTCCTCCCCCTCCCCCTCCTCCCCTCCTCCTTCCCCTTCCTCCTCCTCCTGCTCCTCCTCTTCTTCTTCTTGGGTTTTGGAGACAGGGTCTCTTACTATGAAACCCTGGCAGGCTTGGCACTCATTATGTAGACCAGGCTGGACTTGAGCTCACAGAAGTCCTCTTGTCTCTGCCTTCTGAGTGCTGGGATTAAAGGTGTGCACCACCATACTTGGCTCATCATTTATTTTGTTTTATTTATTTATTTTTATGTTTATGAATGTTTTTCTTGCATGTATGTAAATGCACCCATATCATACAACGCCCACAGAGGCCAGAAGAAGGTGTCTGATTCCTTGGAACTGGAGTTACAGATGCTTGTTAGCTGTGCTGTGGGTGCTGGGAACTGAACCTAGGTCCTCTGCTAAAGTAGCCAGTGCTCCTCACCACTGAACCATCTCTCTAGTTCAATCATTTATTTTTTAATTGATAGTTATATACATTTATGGTGTATGTTTTAAAATATGTACACACTATGAAAAGGCTGAATCAAGCTAATTAACGTATATATTCTCTTGCATACTGATCTTTTTTGTGTGTTGAGGGTACTTAAAACTGATTCAGTGATTTTCAAGTATATGATATATTATTATTAACTGAATCACCATTTTGTACAACAGATATCTTGAACTTAAAGAAATTTTGTATCCTTTGACCAACAGCTCCCTAATCCCTCCCCTTCTATCCATGATAACCTCTATTCGAACTCCTTCCTTATCTGAGTTCAATTTATTTATTCTAAACAAGGTCTCACTCTGAAGCTCTGGGTGGTCTGGAACTTACTATGTAGACCAGGCTGACCTTGAACTCACAGAGCTCCACATGCATCTGCCTTGTGAGTGCTGGGATTAAAGTCATGCATCACCAGACATGGTTGAGTTCAACAATTTTGGATTCTACTTATGATTAAGAATGTATTTTGGGCTGGAGAGATGGCTCAGCAGTTAAGAACACTGGTTGTTCTTGCAGAAGACCGGGGTTTGAATCCCAGCACCCACATGGCAGCTAACAGCTGTCCATAACTCCAGTCCCAAGGGCTCCAACAGCCTCTTCTGACCTCTGCAGGCATTGCATGACATGGGTGCACTTACCTACATGCAGGGAATACACACATGCACATAAAAGAAAAATAATAGTGGCTGGAGAGATGGCGCAGCAGTTAAGAGCTGATTGCTCTTGCAGAGGACCCGGGTTCGATTCACAGAACCCACGTGGCAGCTCTGAATCATCCTTAACTCCAGTTCCAGGGGAATCCGATGCCCTTTTCTGATCTCCGCTGCATTGCACGACACAGGTGCACTCACATACATGCAGACAATACACTCATACACATAAAAAAAAAATAATAAATGAAATATTAAAAAAATAAAAATAATAAAATTAAAAAAAGAATGTATTTGTTCTCAGTAATTACTTTTCTGTGCGTGACCTTATTTCATTTTATATAACATCCTCCATGTTCATCCATGCTGCCACAAATAACAGAATTGTATGTTTATATATTTAGAAAAAAATAATTCTCAGTGTGTAAAATCATGTGCTTTGTGTAGTGTGCAAATTGCTTCCTTCACAGTAGTATTGTGAGTTTGGTGTTGTAATCTCAGTAAACCAAGAAGGAGGCCAGCGTTCAGAAAGACTGATTAACTTGTCCAAGGTCTGAAGGGATTTAAACCTATATCTGATTTCAAACCCCAGTCCTTAATACTGTTCCACTCAGGATTTTCCAAAAATGCTTTTCCTGGCTCCACATGAAGTCAATATATAGTCTCCATATAGGAAATGCAGAAGTTTGAACATTTCTAAGAAATTGAGCCCTTGCTGGCCCTGGCTTTGCCTGTCTGCTAATTATGAAACCTTGTGGGATGGCTAAATCACTTTATCTCTTTGTCATTATTTTGTCAAAATGGGATTAGGAATATGTCCTTCCAAGGATTTCTGAGAGATAAGTGAAACCAGGTTTGGGAAAACTGTAAAGTGTTTCGCAAACCTAAAGGATCATTACTGAGACTCAATCAAGTAGGCCGTAAACACTTCATTATCTTCAGTGTGACCTTTTTCTTACTGTTATTTTATTCCAGCAGGTAGCCTTGGTTCCATGGCAGAGAATGGCACCAGGGTGACGGAATTTATTCTGATGGGGTTCCAGCTCCCGGCAGAGCTGCAGTTCGGTCTCTTTTTAATGTTTCTGGTGTTTTATCTCATCACTATGGGGGGAAATCTGGGCATGATCATGCTAATCCAAAGTGACCCTCGGCTCCACACACCCATGTACTTCTTCCTCAGCCATCTGTCCTTCCTCGACATTTGCTACTCTTCTGTAATTGTCCCTCAGTTGCTGGAGATCTTGGGGACTGACAAGATGGTCATCACCTATGAGCGCTGTGCCACCCAGTTCTTCTTTTTCACGTTGTATGCTAGTACTGAGTGCTTCCTTTTGGCTGTGATGGCTTATGACCGCTATGTGGCTGTGTGCAATCCCCTCCTCTACGCTATGGCCATGACGCCACAGACCCGCCTGGGGCTGATAGCCGCAGCATATGCTGGTGCGATGGTCAACACTGTGGTCCGCACTGGGTGCACCTTCTCCATCTCCTTCTGTAAATCCAACCAGGTTGACTTCTTCTTTTGTGACCTCCCACCCTTGCTGAAGCTTGCCTGTAGTGAGACCAAGTTACGGGAACATGTGATCTTCCTTTTAGCCTTTTTGGTCATCACAACTAGCGTTTCAGTGATTCTTATATCCTATTTCTTCATCGTTTGGGCTATTCTGAAGATTCGCACGGCAGGCGCCAAAGCCAAGACCTTCTCCACCTGTGCGTCTCACTTCACCGCAGTAGCTCTTTTCTTCGGAACACTCATATTCATGTACTTGAAAGGTAACATGGGAAAATCCCTCTGGGAAGACAAGATTGTGTCAGTATTGTATACTGTGGTCATCCCCATGCTGAACCCCATGATCTACAGTCTGAGAAACAAGGAAGTGAAGGAAGCTCTGAAGAAAGCTTTCAAAAGAATAAGGGTTTTCCAAGGAGAGTGAAATTTAAGCTCTCTCAGTCCAGAAGTTCCTTCAAGTCTTTTTTTTTTTTTTTTGCTTTAGTTTTCTACTATTAGCATATGAATCATTTCATAACTGTAAAGATAGATTGAAGCAAAATATGTATTTTTGGGTTCCAGAACTTTGTTAGTTCTATGATCTAAAGCCAGAAATACTTTGTATCAGTTTCTCATCAAAAACATTTCTGCCTTGGGGCTGGAGAAATGGTTCAGTGGTTAGAGCATATACTGATCTCTCAGAGGACCAGAGTTTGGTTCCCAGACCTATGTTGGGTAGCTGCCTGTAGCTCCAGCTCCAGGGGAATCCAAAACCTTCTTCTGGCCTCTACCAGCGCTTGCATTCATGTGTACATGCCCCCCCATAACACACACACACACACACACACACACACACACACACACACACTAAAAAAAATGACAATTTTTAAAAAAGACAAATTTCTGCCTTGTTATGTTTGAAGGTCAAGAGGTCGTTAGCTCAGATTAAGAGAGATATAATCTATGTCCAAGAGCTTTGTAAATGGCATGGTATAAAATGTAAGATTTATTTTTCATACCTGTCTTGGGTGGTGTTTTCACAGCTATTTTACTGTTTTCTATAGTTTGTTTTTTAAAAAAAATTTTATTTATTTTTATTTTATGTGTATGTGTGTATTGCCTGCACCTGTGTTGTGCAGTGCCCACGGAGGACAGAAGAGGCTGTCGGATCCCCTGAAACTGGGGTTACAGACAGTTGTTTGCTGTCATGTGGGTGCTGGGATTCAAACCTAGGTCTTCTGCAAGAACAGCCAATGTCCTTAACTGCTGAGCCATCTCTCTAGCCCCTAAAGCTCATTTTTAAACCTAGAACAGTGACAAATGATAGTTCATTTCTTACATAGTAAGGGTAGTCAAATTCTTTGGTTCCAGATTGTGGGGTGGATATCAACCTTGGCCCAAGAAACTTTTCTTAACATTCAGTTATATGAAGTTCAGGTAATTATCATGGAAGAATACAAGTAGCTAAATAAAAGAAGGAGGAATGAGTGGTAAGGAGTTGTGATCTGGAAACGTTCTGCTAGAATATGTAAGCTTATTTTCCAAGAGATCATAAAGGCAAGATACTGCAGAAAGACGGAATGATTTACACTCATTATTGGAAACAATTTGAACTTGATGTAGGGCTGAACTGAATCCCATATATAACATTGTAATATTTCTTGATCACCAAAGGTCAGAAGCTCTATTTTTTTCTGAAGCATTATTCATGGACATCTGCTTCAATTAATTAAAGTTATTTCCTATTCTCTAGTGATGAGAAGAACTATCTACTTTCATCTCCTTTAGGACATTTACTTTATTGTCAGAAGACAGAGAAGTATAACTCTATCACCTTCTAATGACTTACATATTGCTTAGAAATATTACTTAGGAAATATCTCCATGGAGACTCCACAATCTTATTTATCATTTCAGGAAATATTTAGAGAATATCTACTGTGTGTCAGACATGATATTTGGTTCAAAACATAGTAATAAATTATATGGCTTCCCCTGCATGGACCCTAGAACCTGGGGCATAAACCATTACATGGATAATTTTTACAGTTTCAGAAAGTGTAAAGAATATCCCCCCCCCAGGAATCATGATATTGTTAAATTATCATGCTGGTTTGTTTTGGTTAATTTGACATGAGCTAGAGACACCTGGGAAGAGGGAATCTCAACTGAGGAATTTCCTTCATCACATGGGAATGTGGGTGGGTGCATTTTCTGGATTGCTAATTGATGTAAGTGCCCAGCCTATTTCAGGGTGGTGCTATTCCTAGGCAACTGGGCCTGGACTGTATAAGAAAGATAACTGAGAAAACCAAAGGAAGAAGCCAGTAAGCAGCATTCCCCAATGGTCTCTGCTTCCATTCTTGCCTCCAGATTTCTGCCCTGAATTCCTGTGTTGGCTTCCCTCAGTAACAGACCATGATTAGGTCATGTAAGCCAAATAAATCCTTTCCTCCCCAAGTTGCTTTTGGGAAGTGTTTTATCACAGCAACATAAAGCAAACTAAGACAGCTATCTAACAGGGTCCCAACATAGCTTGGTGTGGTCAGAAAAGCCATCCCTGAAGAACTAACATTTAGGAAGAATCGTAATGTAATAAGCCCTTGCCATGAGTTGGGGATACTATATCAGAATAGGAGAGTGGTGGATGCAAACTCCATGAAATGAAGTGCTCAGAACAGAAGCCAGAGTAAAGGAAGCTTAGCATGAAATGAAATTGGTGAATTCAGGAGAAGCCAGGGCACAGAGCCCTACAGATTTGCTTAGGGACTTGTGGACTTTATTCTAAGAGCAGGACAGGAAATGTTTAGCTCTGTATTTTAAAAGACAACTTTGCTTATAGTGGGTTAGGTTGGAAAGGAGACAGATAGTGATGGAGATGGAAGAGCAGACTCAGTTGTCTAAAAAGCAAGTTGGTGTTTTCCAGTGCATGATGTTTGACTCTGTGCAGTACTGTATACTCCTTCTAAAATTATCTTAGTCGAGAGAAAGCTAGGAGGCGAGGTACTATGATGAGGGTTTAGGACTAGTTCTTAGAAAAGTGGTGAAACTGAGGAAATAGGATTGGGTGGTATCTCCCTTTTCATCGGCACACATTTCCTTCCATAATGTGTAACCCTGCTCAGGTATACAAAGTCTATACACGTTATCCCTTCATAATCCTTTAATAATTTCCTGGCCCAGGCTGTGTTAGTGAGCCTAAGGAAACATTCCTTGCAGGAAAACATTTAAATAAAAAACAAAGAAGTGTGCAAACTATTATACAAGGGTTTTCTGTCTTTGTGGTGGTGGGAATTACTTCATTCTCCTCCCAATTTCTACTTTGCGGATGTCAGCCAACTCTGCTTATAAATGAATAACCTTGTATGAAAATGTCATGGTGAAATCATTATTTTGTACAACTAATATATGATTATTAAAATGTCTAAAACAGACAAATATAAATGAACGATTTTGTGTATGCAGAGTATTAAATACATGAATAATTGCTTCTGGAATGCACCAGGCAGAGAAAATAAAATGAAGTTTTAATGATTTTAGAGACTACTTTTTAAGTCATGTAGGAGGCCCTAGAGTTTATTGTTTTGTCAAATACACGTCAATAAATGCATGAAAATAATGACAAATTACCAAGTTCTGTGTAGGCTTTTCTTTTATCTCATTTAAAGCCTTCATTCTCTAAAAAATATTTTATTAATTATTTTTATTTTATGTGTATAAATATATTGCCTGCATGTATGTAAGAGTACCCATGTCATGCAACACCTATGGAGGCCAGAAAAGGGCATCAGATCCCCTGGAACATGAGTTACAGAGAGTTGTTAGCCACCATGTGGGTGCTGGGAACCAAACCCCGGTCCTCTGCAAGAGCAGCCAGTGCTCTTAAGAGCTGAGTCATCTCTCTAGCCCCCAAAGTCTTCATTCTTAAAAACAAAACAAAACAAAGCAAAAAAAGTGATTTAAAAAGGATTCTACATAAAATATTCTCTTTTATTAGTGTTGTTTAAACTTGTGATCATTCTTCCTCAGTCTCCCCAGTGTTGGGGTTATAGGAATGTGCCACCACACGGGCTTACAAATAATATTAAAGAAGTAGAATCCAGTCAATAGTTTTAAAAGTTTTTTTCCTGCCCTCTCAATTTCTAGTGTATTTACCTTAGAATACTGATTTTGAAATTATAAATTTTTAGCTGTAATACCTCATTCTCAGTCACCCCACACATGATGTTGAAGAAATGGAGAAAGCAGATCCCCAAGTTCTGAACTAGCTCATTTAAACTCACATGTCACAAGGCTACGTTCTTGTCATAACTTACAACAACACTGCTATGAGCAGTTCACAGTGCAGCTGCATGCGCAAACCTGCAGGAGATCAAGCAACTCAAATCTCAGCATGAATGGGGGAGGGGCTCATGAGTTTGCACCCCTATCTAAGGAGCTATTGGCAGCTGATGGCTGCTGGGGGAGGGAAGGTCAGTTTTCTTCTGGGATGTGGGCCTGAGAGGCTGCCTATACTGGTGGATGGTCTACACTCACAGACATTCAGGTAGCACTAAAGGGACTAATGGGTTTTAAAAGAAAAGCACATGAATTTGGGGGAGAAATGTGGTGGGGGACAGGGGAGGATTTGGAGGGGAGAGAATGGAGGAAGATGGGGGAAATGTAAATTTCATGGGGTCTCACTTCTAGATAAGAGCTACAGGCAATCAGTGTATGCTGAGGGAGGGAGGGAGGAAGGATCAGTTTTCTCCAGGGACCAGCTCCCTGATAAATTATCTAATCCCAAGTGGGCAGTCCTAAACACAGGTACACATGAACACCACTAAATGGACTCAGTGCATTATATATGCATATTTAAAAAATGTATGTGTGTGTGTAACAATAATAAATAAAGAAGAGGGCAATAAATTGAGAGGGACTTGGGAGGGACAAGAGAGGATTTGGAGGGGGCTGAGGGGGGTGGAAATGATGAAATACAATATTCATGTATGAAATACCCCCCAAATTATATATGAAAACACATTATGTACATGCATGAAATTCTCAAGCAATAAAAACATTTAAGCAATGAAAAGAAGCCAGAAATAATACATCACTTGTGAACATCTATTCTTCATGTGGATTAATTTGAATGAATGAGTATAGGTATGAAGCCAAATTAACTGAATCATCAGAACAAGGGTAGGAGCTGGAGAGAAATGGAGACTCGTAACTTATACAACACATCATCCTGAGCCTCTGGAAGAAGTGTGCATTGACATGTCCTCTTTTGTGTGTGGTGGGTCAGGGGATGAATGTGGTCTGGGGATCAATACTATAGATAAGAGCAAAAGGATCTCAGTTTCTTTTTTGCTGTGGGATCAGTGCAGTACAGATAGAAATACTTCTCTGATTTTTTTTTTTTTTTTTGGTCTCCTTTGCTCAAATCTTATTTGTCCAACCTCCAGGGATAGGACAATGCCATCACAGCCATATGCAAAAACAGAGAGCTGCTCTGGCCTCAACATCACTGTTCCTCACAGATCTCCCACACCTCTTTGTCGGGGCAGAGGGCCAAAAGAGAATGAAGTATTTGGTTAACTGGTTTATTCTGGTAAATGAGTTCAAAGAAGGCGAGATCATTTTAGGTTTAGAATCCCATTTTGCTTGATGCCGAATTCAAACCTCAAATAACATTTTCTCCTGAATCTTACTTGGACACAGCGTGTTTAGGAGGATGAATCACTGGAGACTGGGCAGAGCTCACAGGAGTTGAAAGGGAAGTAGGCTGCCTGCTTCCCTGTGGTGGACCTGTGAGGATTTACTTCTGAAGATGCTTCATGGGCATTACACAATCCATCCTTTTAATCCTGTTGGGAAAGAAAATCTGTTATTTCTACTTATCTTTTCAAAGTTGCAAAGTTTTCTGAAAAGAGCTGAAAAGAACATTGTCTGTTTCTTCCCCTCAGTCTATCTTTGTCCTTATTTAAAACATAGCAGTGCAAACACACATAAAAAAGTAATGGCAGCCCCAATTAAAAAGTGCTTTTTTTTTTTTTTGTGATGGGATGACTGTGTGAACTCTTTTTAATCTACGTTGTTGAATTTGCTTCTTTGGGTTTCAAGACTCCCCAAGAAGGTATTACAGAGAGTCGAACACTTATTCTTTATAGACTCAATACAGATAGAAAATTTTACTAATCAATTCAGTAAATTAGTTCTATTTCATGTATGTATGTGCATGCATCTTTATATGTGTGCATGTGCATGTGTGTGCACTTTAGTGTGGAGGCTAGAGGTCCACCTCAAGCTATCATTCCTCAGTCATCACCCACCTTGTTTTTGAGACAAGCTCCCTCATTGGCCTGAAAGTTTATCAAGCAGGCCAGGCTGGCTGGCCAGCAAACCCTGGGGAACTTCCTGTCTCTGCCTCCTCAACACTGGGATTATAAGATTGTGCCACCATGCTTGGCTTTTTACATGGGCTTAGGGGGATCAAATCCAGGCTCTGAACGCTTGTGCAGAAAGCACTACCAACTGAGATATCTCCTTCATCACTCAATAAATTAATTCTTTATTTAGGCGATGCTGTATGTTGGGTACTGTTCTGGCAGCTTAGTTATGTCAGTGAAGAAAATAGAAAAAGCTCTGCCCAGTGGAGCTTGCATCCTCACGCAGGAGACAGATAAGAGGTATTGGATGTAAAACAAGGAAACACGAAAGTGTGATGGCCAATCTTCCTTGTCAACTTGGATGGATTTAGGATTATCTAGGAGACATGGATACAACTTTGAGGGAGTTTCCAGAAAGGTTAATTAAAGATGGAAGATGCACTCTGAATGTGCATGATGTCACCTCATGGGCTGGTGGCCCAGACTGAATAAAAAGAGAAAAAGAAGGAAGTCAGCTAAACACTGGTATTCCTTCGTGGTCCACCAAGAAGTGAGGCCTTCCAGCTACAAGTCCCCACTGCCAAGAACACTAGCATGCATTCCTCACTAGGATGAACTCCACCCTCTTGAAGGTCACTCTGTGTTCTCTATGCCTGGAAACTTCCTTTATACCTTTAAGGAGCTCTTCCCCATCATTTAGACCTCTGCTCAAATCCTGCAAATTTAAAGAGAAATTTCTGGACACTGCATCTAAAATAGCATTCCCACCTACCTTCAGGTACCGACTATGACCTTATATTACTTTATTTTGAAACCAGGACCGTCAGCATGCAAAATTATATTTTTAAAATTTATTTACTTTTTTGCTTCATTGCACCAGTAGTAAACTCTGGGAACAGGAACTTCACTGACCTTCTTCCTCACTTTATTTCCAGTGCACAGTTTAGGACTTGGAACATAGATAGCTTATCATCAATGTAAAATACCTTTCTCTTACTTAGTTTAAATTGTATCGTGGTGAAATACATGCAACACTAAATGTATCATTTAAGTATTTAAACCCACACTTTAATGTAGTGAGTACATTTGCAGCATTGCACAGCCCTCACTACTACCCTGTAGAGCTAGTTCACCATCTTAAAATGAAACGCTATGCTCATTAAGAAGTAACCCTCCATTAATCTCTCCCTCAATCCCCTGGCCATATGGTTTTATTTTCTATCTCTGTAAATTTGCCTGGTCCATGTATCTCAAATAATGGAATCATATCACACTGTCCTTATATATCTGGCTTATTTCACTGTACATAGTGTTTTCAAGGTTTACCCACGTTGTAGCATGCATCAAGAATCCCACTGCTTTTTAAGACTCATGCTCTATCAAATGGTCTAGCTGGGCACTAAGAATCCCATGATTTTTTATGGATGAGCAATACTAGGTACTGTTGTTAGGGTTGAGAAGCTGTGGCTAGATAGTCACAGGTCATAAGGGAGGACCTACTACTTTTATTCTGCTGAATAGACACAGTATTAAACCAATTCTGAGTGACATTATTATACCTGTAGATTAGTGCATCTCTCGACACTTACCAGAGAAGCTTCTTCCTCAGAGACCCAGAATTGGTCAGTGTGCAGAGAAAAAGAGACTATGGAGTACCTAACCCTAAATAGGACCACCTATATCACACCCTCTCCTCCCAAGGCTCAGGGATTGCTATGGAGGAGGGGAGTGGAAAGATTTTAAGAGCCAGAAGTGGTAGATGAATACAAGGAAACCATGCTTTCTGGACACGACAGGGCAGTTACACATATGAACCCACAGCTCTTGTGACAACATGTAGAAGACCTGTGCAAGCCCAAGCCAGACAAAAACCTATTATGGATGGGGGAAATGTACAAAACCCCCAGCCTTAGTTGAAGATTTAATGGCAATTGATAGCTGCTTGGAGAAAGAGAATCAGTTTTATTTAAGGGTGTGTGACTCATGGTGGGTTGAACAGACTCCAAGGGATGAACTAACACCCAAGAGCATTTGGGGAACAGAAATTAGACTCTATAGGCCTTTACAAAAAGGAAAACAATAATAGAGGACATGAAGTGGGGGTAGGTTGGGAGTAGAAATGGGGGAGGGGATCTGAAAATGATCAAAATATTGTATGAAATTCTGAAAGAATCAATAAGGATACTAAAAAATAATGTGGCATTGTATATTTTGAATAAAGGTGTTATAAACATTGGCGTGTAAATATCTGTTCAAATTTCCCTTTTCAGTTCTTTTGGACATTTACTTAAAAGTGAATTATCAGATGATATGACATTTCTATGCTTAATTTATTATTTTTTTCTTTCCTTTCCCTTTCTCTTCTTTTAAAAATACTGTTTTCCTGTAGCCCCAATTGGCCTGGAACACACTATGTAGATCAAGATGATCTCACAGAGATCTGCCTGACTATGCCTCCAGGGTGCTGGGATTAAATGTATGTGCCACCTTGTTCAACTTTGTTAATATTATCTAATTAATTAAATTTGTTCTTTAACAATTTCATGCGTGTATATAATGCATTCTGATTAATCTCACCCCTCCTGCCCTCTCTTATTTCACCCCGTCAATCCCTGCTCTTCCCTATAAATCCCTTTCCCACATTCATGTTGTTTTGTTTTTTGGCCTGCTGAGCTTAACCAGGGAGGTCTGTGTGACCATGAATAACTTTTTGAAAGTCCATTTAGTGTGTTTTATAACAGCTTCGCTGTTTCACACCCCCACTAACAATATACAGGGAATATAATTTTCTACCTTCTTGTCAACACTTACTTTCTGTTATTTGACAATAGCTACCCTGATGGTTCTAAGTGCCAGCTCACTGAGGAGTCTGAATTGCCTTTCTCTAAGGACTGCAGAATTGAACACTTTTTTTCTGACTACTGGTGTTGGTGTATCTTCTCTGGGGAAATATCTGTTGAAGTTCTTTGCTCATTTTAAAATTGGCTTGTTTGATTTTTTGCTCTATAGGCTATTAACCATTTCAAGATACTCAGTCTGCAAACATTTTCATCCATTCTTCTGATTGTTTTTTTAACTCTGTTGACAGCACCCTTTGATGCATGAAAGTTATTAGTCTTGATGTTCAATTTGCCCATTTTTACTTTCTCTTTCTATGTTTTTATTTTCTCTGGCATTTAAAAATATCATTGCCCAAATCAAATATCATGAATTTTTTTGTTTTCTTTTTTTAAATTTGTAATCTCTTCCTGTTTATTTATTTTTAATTTTTACAAAAACTTTATTGAGAATTTCATACATGTACATAAGGTGTTTTGATCAAATCCATGCCCACTCCCCGACTCCCTCCCCTCCAACATTCCCCCCTCTGAAGAGATAACCCTAAAATCTTTTAAGGATTAGATACAAGCTCCCAAATACTTTTGACATTTTTGGCCTTTGGAAAAGAGTATGTTGCTAATAGGTCCAAGGACATTTTGTTTTTTAGCCAAGAAACTGGCTGCATTTCTTTGGGGTCTTTTTACCCCAACTGCCTAGCCAATTCCTACCTCCTATTCTTATCACACCATCCTCTGAAGGTGTTACCCAAATTGCCAATAGGGAATAGGGATGCTGACCGCTCTGACTTCTTCCATGCTGAACGGGGATACAGGGTGAGGCAATTGGAGTACCCCTTCAGTGGGTCTATCTAAAAGATTCCCAAATTGCATAACTCTTTTCTCTAAGGGGAGAAGAAAGTCCTTGAATCATGAATTGGAGATGTGAAGGAGAAGTAAAGGCAAGAGTAATTAGCATTACAAGTTCTAGACAGGGAACTAGAAAAAAGTCAGAACAGGGCAATTTTCAAATGTTCATATGAGAGTCCATTGGAGTTTCTTGACAAGGGATCCCCAAAGCATCCCCCTATTAGGTTTTTCTTCATTTTTCTTTTGTCTTCCAAGTCTGGACTAGTTGGCTGGGAAGAGTGGCTGGATACTCAAGTGAGGGTCCAGTGACCCTGTTTGGCACTCCTTTAATGAGCGAGCACAACCATGCAAGCCCAGTTGTGACTATGTTTAGCGATCAGGCTCAGCTGAAGTCGTGATAATGGTAGTTATTTCATGCAGAAGGGACTGCTGTATAGCATCTTCTTATTAAAAGGACCTGGAATTTAAAAGGATTTGGTGCTAGGAGCAGTTTCTTGATCCATCCGTTTACCTGTAAATTTCATGCTTTCATCTTTCTTTACTGCTGAATAGAACTCCATTGTGTAAATATAGCACATTTTTGTTAACCACTCGTCAGTTGAGGGACTCTTATTTTGTTTCCATCTCTTAGCTATTGTGAAAAGAGCAGCAACAAACATGTTTGTTGCAAGTGTCTCTACGATAGGACGAGTCCTTTGGGTATATGCCAAGAAATGGTGTAACTGGGTCATATGGTAGGTTCATTTTTAGTTTTTTAAGAGTTCTCCTTCTCCACACTGTTTTCCATAGAGGCTGCACAAGTTTGCAATCCCACCAGCAGTGAATGAGCATTCTCCTATCTCCACATCTTTGCCAGCATTTGGTATCATTTGTTCTCTTGATCCTAGGCAGTCTGATGGGGGTAAGGTGATACCTTAGGGTGGTTTTAATTTGCATTTCCCTAATTACTAATGATGTTGCTTATATTTTCTTGTGAGAGTTTTATACAGAAACAGACACATACACATTACATATATATATATACATACATACCCATATACATAGGAAATATGCAAATATTATTCAGCATTAGAGAGGAAGAAAATCATGTCATTTGGAGTCACATGGATGAACTTAGAGAACGTTACATAAAGTGTATTGTGTGACACTATTTCTGGGGAGACTTGTGAAGAAATGTCTATTTACCCCAGAAAGGGAACCAATGGCAGACCAGAGTAAAGACACCATTGATGTCCAAGTTGGTGGGCCAATGAGTTTATTGCAATTATTTACAGGCATATGGGTAAAGGGTTATTTTAAAGGAGCAAAAATGACTCACAGACGGCAGCATCAACAAAGTCCACCCCTGCATGGGTAACAGGTCACAAAGCAGGAAACTTGAATTGCACTGTAAAGCCTAGCTCAGCTTGTCTGAGTGTCTCTTAGTAGTTGAGAACTGCTCATATATGCTTGGGAAAAGAGGGACCTAGTGAGCCTGGTCAATTTCAGGGACTTCTTGAAGTTATTCAGTTGCTCATATCCTGAGCTTAAGGAGCTTCTCTGCAGAATGGAATGTTTTGCCTCCCTTCAGAACATTCTGTTGTTTAGCTCCCTTTAGACATCCTGTTTTTAACCTTACTTTCAGACATTCTGTTGTTTACTCAGCTCCCAGCCAGGGGGAAGGTTTTGTCCTGGAGGAAATTGATATACAAGAGACATAAGCTAGGTATAGAGAAACAAATACATGATCTCATTTTTAAGTAGAATCTTAAAAAAGCTGAAGTAGCAAGTCAAACTACAGTTATTAAGGGCTAGTGGTATGGGGCTGGGGAGTTGTTGGTCAAAGTCTAAAAAATTTTAGGCAGGGTAGGGGACTCGGTTCAGAGTTCTACTGAATAGAGTTTGGAGATTATGGTTACCCATATACTTAGCAGATGCTTGAAAATCAGCAGGAGAGTAGATTCTAAGGGTTCTCATCCCCAAACAAGTACATGACATGATGGATATGTTTTTTTAGCTTAGTCATTCCGTAATGAGTACCTATTTAAGAATATCATGATGGGCCGGGCATGGTGGCGCAAGCCTTTAATCCCAACATTTGGGAGGCAGAGGCAGGCTGATCTCTGTGAGTTCAAGGCCAGACTGGTCTACAGTATAGTAAGTTCCAAGGCAGGTGGGGCTACAGGGAGACCCTGTCTCAAAAAGACCAAAAAAAAAAAAATAAAAAAAAGAATATTATGATGAAGGGGCTGGAGAGATGGCTCAGTGGTTAAGAGCACTGGCTGCTCTTGAAGAGGACCCAGGTTCGAATCCTAGCACCCACTTGGTGGCTAACAACCATCAAAAACTCCAGTCCCAGGGGATCTGATGCCTTCTTCTGACATCCTTGGGCACTGCACAACACAGGTGTAGTTGCATACATGCAGGTAATACACTCATATGCATAAAAAAGCAATGAATTATTAAAAAAAAGAATATCATGAAGTAGAAGTGAAACTGCCCTGGGGAACAAGGGGGACCCCAGGGGTGAGAGGCCCCCGGGGGTAGGAGGCCTGAGGAAGGGGAAGGTAAGGCTGTCTGGGGGAAGATGCTTGACATATGCTTGAGTGAAAATGTCCTTATGCAACAAAATACCATCAACAATAAATACACACAATGGAAATGAAAAAATGAGAACAAATTATAAGAAGCAGGCATCAGCACATTAGAGGCCAGGAACTGTGTTTGCCACCTTTTTTGTGTGACCCACAAAATAAGACCAATTTTCACATTTTCAAATTGTTAGAAAAAAATATTCTGTGATACATTATTTGAAATTCAAATGTTAGTATCCATAAACAAAATTTCAGCAAAACATGCTGAAAAATGAAAACACCATGCTGTATACATAAATGTCTACAGATTTTGTCAATTATAAAAAAAAATCACTGATGGTGTTGCATCATTCATTTTTGCAGCTTTCTTGGGGGAAGGCAGACCCACAAACAAGGCAAATCCAAATCTGCAAGGGAGTGAAAGGCAGTTTGAAGAACAGTTCTCAGCGTGTCTAGTGTTTTATGACAATCATGTAAAATACATCCTTTTATTTATGATCTGTGGGGCTGTACACATGTAAGAGCACAGGCACTAGATGCGAGCCAGAAGTGCTGGGGACCCCAGATCTAGTGGGGATTATCTCACTGTAACCACAGGAATAGCTGCTCCTTGCTGAACAAGTCATTTTAGGTGATGTGACCAGTGAACTGGTGCCGAACCTCTTTCTTTCTACCTTACATCAAAGTACAGAAGATGCTACTGGGATTGGTCTTGGTTCTGCTGTTCTCTGGCTCCTTCAGCCTCGGTGCTCTTTTTCCAGTTAGAATCTCCATCTGCTGCAGGTAAGGGAGTTGAAGTAGAAAGACACTCCTGGACAATTCAGATTTTACCTTTATCAAGAACGTTGGCATGGAGATTTCTGAGTTATCCTCTGTTGTATTTCCTAGGAGGCATGTGAATTCAGAGACAAACTGCTGGGAATCTTTCTTGAGCAGGAAAACAGTGGCCCTGAGTTGCTAGAGTCAGAGATAGAGTCGAATCAAGAGAATTGGCCTGATGTGGGTGTTAGGGTCCAGGTGGGCAGTGACCCTCCCTCAGTGCAGTAAAGCCCACAAGACAGGCCCCAGGGGCCTCTTGAAAACAGGAGTTGAGTCAGTATGGGTCACCATGGTCTGTTTTCTTTAGAATCAGCATAGTCTGCTTCTATTTTCATCTTCCTGCCAAAGCTATTTTTATCTTTCCTGCCCCTATAAAAGTCTCCAGCATCTTGGGAGCTGGTGGCTTCCTCATTCCTGAGCTGAGATCCACCCCATGTGATCTTCAAAATAAATCCTGCTCTGCCAGCATTCTTGTCTGTGTCTCAGTTTACCTATCAGTGGGGAGGTGCAAGTGTGAGCTGGCTTTGGCAGCTACTGTGTGATGAGGGGATAGGTTAGATAAGAGAATGGCTAGGAACAATTAAAATTGTATAATTAGAACATTTAGAGTTAGATAATTGCTGAATCCCCTGCAGAAGGGCTGTTTGGTTGTGTAGTGAGTGAAAGCACTGCTCTCCCAGCACCAGGGAACATCAGTTTTAAAACATCATGGCCAATATTTACTTGGAGAGCATCTCATAATTTTAATTTGTATTTATTTGATTATTAATGAGGCTAAATATTATCTCAGTTCTTTGCATCATTTATATTTCTTTTGTAAATTATTTACAGACTTTGTCGATTGGCTTGTAAGAGTAACTGTGTAATAGAGAAATAGGTCCTTTGTCATCTGTGTTGCAAATGCTTCCCCAAGTCTCTCTTTGAGCAGTTAATGGTGACTTAGCTTCCAAAATGTTAAAAATTGATGCACCTAGATTATTTATTTTCTCTCTATGGCTTCAGAGTGTCATGCTGTGATTAGAAGTCTTCTCTCTAAGATGATCAAATTCACTTTTCTTTTAGGTTTGCTACAATTTCATTTTCTTATGTCAAAAATGTTGAATTTGGAGCTGGAGAGATGGCTCACTGGTTGAAAGCACATACTGTCTTTGCCGATGACCTGAATTCCCAGCACACACATCAGGTGGCTTATAATCTGGAACTCTAGCTCCAGGGGATCTGATGTCCTTTTCTGGTCTCTGTTGGCGCCTGTGCTCAGGTGCACAAACTGCCAAATACATATAATTAAAAAATTTTAAAAATCTTACAAAAATTTGAATTTATCTTGGAATTTACTTTGCATACAAGACTCTGTAAGTTTAGCTGTCTAATGAGATTGCTGGGTGTCCCTGCTGGAATTGGAGCTTTACTTCAAGATGGCAGGCACTGGACTTTTGCCTTGCTAATTAATGCTGGTACCTGGTAGATTATAATAAATTCTACTTTATTTAGTACAGGAGAAAAATGCAGGGATGAGATGGATCTACGAAAAGAATCCTTACTTTGTGAATTTCGTACTTTAACAGAGGGGGAAAAAGAACCACCGAGAGAGGAACGTGTCTGGAAAATGAAAACCAAGAAAGTGAAGGCACTACAAAGAAAAAAAGAGGAACCTCGGCTGCCCATCCTAGAAGGTACTCAGTTGGGAGCGTTCTGCTCTATTGTCTTGCCGTAGGAGATGGACGCTGTGGCTCTTGAGTTTGAGGGCGAACTCTCAAGTGAACTGTTCGAGGAAGGAATAGTTTGTGGAGATGGTGAACTTCCTGTCCCTGGGAGTGGTTAAGCATAGATTTCAGGGAATCTTGGGAGCAGCTGTGAAAGATTCAAACACCAGGAACCGAGCACCTGAGTGATGTGGACCAAAGATAATTCAGTGGAAGTGTGGGGAATTACGAGCAGGGGCTCCCTCTTCTATGGGAGCAACTGCCTCCAGCCAAGTGTTCATGTGTTGCCACAGACTGGTTCGCTTCTTCTTTTGAAAATTTAGAGAGGTTTGAAAATTTAAAAGCAGGAAATTTGACTTTTAAAATCCTGTGTGAGCCAAGCAAAGCATATGTGATATCTGCATTTTTCTTGAAGCCCATTGTTTGCAACTTCCGGCTCTGACAGAAGGGAAATTACATAGAATGTAGCACAGTTTCTGGACCAGATGACCTTCCAAAACTTTCCTAACCTTGGCACTATGATTTCCTGAGCTGTGTAAATGTGAGAGATTATTAATAGCATCAATATATCACTAGAATATGACTAAGCACATAAAAAGAGTAGATAGCATATAGGAAGAATTAGGATTTGATGGAAGGAAGACTTTCCCTGGAGTTAGTCTGCTCTGTATAACCTCTCTTCATTTTATGCCAATAAATATTAATTGCTGGTAATAACAGAATGTGTGGAAGTAACATAAGCAGGTCTTGAGAGAAGAAGAGAAAGAAGCAGGGGGGGGTTAGAAAGTATTTAAATGTCAGTGGAGAGGAGGGGAGAGAAAGGAAAGGGAGGGAAGGAGAGGGAGAGAGGGAAGGAAGGAGGGAAGGAAGGAAAGGAGAGTGGGAGGGAGGGAGGGAGAGAGGAGTGCAAAGTAGTTTTGGATTGAAACTTCGTGTTCAGAGGGGTCATTAAATGTCTGAGCACACAGAGAAGCTTCCTCATACAACAGATGATGATTAACCCAGAAAGCCACAATTGGTCGAAGCGCAGATAATAAGAGACTGCAGAATGCTTTTCCCTGAACAGGACACCTGATTCGAATCTCTGCCATCCAAGGCTTAGGAAACATTACAGAAGAGAGAGCTGAAGGATTGTAAAAGCCAGAGGTGGCTGATGACCACAAGGAAAGAGTTTTCCATACAGTTGGAAAATTAGTCACACGAACTTTCAACAATGGCAACAATGTGTATAAGAAGCCAGTAAGCTCAAGCTAGAAAAAATCCCAGTGTAGAAGCGGGACGTGGGTAAGAAAACCCAACCTTAGCTGAGGAACTATCGACAACTGATAACCACTGGGAGAGGGAGAGCTGGTTTTCCTTAATGGTGTGATGCTAGACAGGTTAATCGGACTCCAGTGGATGGACCCACTCAAAGGACCTTTGGGGGACACAAGCTTGGCTTGATAGATCTTAATATAGATGACAGAGTTCATTAAATCTGATGGCTTATAAGAAGGGTGCAGATAGGGGAAGGGGCCTAAATATGATCAAAATACATTGTATGAAACTTGCAAAAATCCAATAAAAAAGGGAGGAGAGAAATAGGTGATGGGCTGGCACTAGACTGAGAATTATTAGAGATTGATTGCTGCTGGGTGAGGGGGCATATGACTTACATACGATCACTAGATAGGCTGAGAAGACTCCAGCAAATGCATTTACACTGAAGGACATTTGGGTGCAAACGCCTGAATGAATAGGACTTAACATGTATGGCAGGGTGCATGAGGTTTGGTGGGGGGATGGGGATGCATGGACGGGGGAGGGGGTCTGAATTTGATTGAGAAATGTTGTATGAAATTACAAAAGCTCAATTATATATATTTATTTATATAAAGTTTAAGTACCTTACTCTCAGTCTATGGGTGGTCTGGAGACTAGATCTGTAAACTGCATTATTTACAAGTGAAGTGGAACATTTTGGCTTAGCAGTAAAAATCAATGCTACAGATACTCTGAGAGCCTCAAAGGAATGAGAATTGATGTAACTTCCCAATCCATCTTGATTTTAAGTTTTTTATTGTTTGAGAATTTCATGCATGCAAATTGTGTTTTGATCAAATTTACTTCCACTTCCTCCCCTCCAGTTCCTCCTCTAGCCTACCACCACTTCTCCATCCCAACTTCGTGTGCTCTTCTTTTCTAAACTCATTGAGTCCACTTAGTGCTGCTGTATGTGCATGGGTGTGGGACCATGTCCTGGAGCCTTGGGTAACCTCTCAGGGACCACAGCTCTGAAGAAAACAGACTCTCCCTCCCCCGAGCAGTCATCAACTGAGAACAGCTCAGATAGGGATGGGAGCTCATGAGTCCCTCCCACTTCCATGCTGGAATTTTGACTAGCTTGATCTCACACAGGTTTTATGCATGCAATCCCAACCATAGTGAGTTCACCTGTGCAACTGTGTGTCACATCTGGCAAATACTGTTTTGCTTCAGATAGTCACTACTTCTGGCTCCTACACTCTTTATGGCCCCTCTTCCTAAATGATTCCTCAGCCAGGAGGGGGACCAATCCTTTGTGATTTTGCTGCTTCTTTAGAAACAGGACTGGGATAGCTGAATACATAGACAGGAGGGCATGGCCTGCCCTCCTGTGCAGCTCTGGTCTGAGAGTCTCACCTTACTGTGGCTCTGATCATCATTTCTAGTGAATGTTAGGCAGAAATCATTTTGTTTTCAAAAGCAAATTTTATTATGTATATTTGAGATTTACAAAACAATGTAATAATAGGGAGAGAAAGTGATTATTACAGTTAAGCATGTTAATATATCTAACAACTCACAGAATTACCCATTTTGGTGACAGCAGCTAAAATCCACTTATTTTAACTATGATCCCCAGTCCCAATACGGTTTTATTAACTATAGCCATCTAGTTGTACATTAGATCTAGATATACCGATCTTTAAGATCAGTATGTTGCATCTTTAAGTAGGAATACTTGAAGAGATGCACTAGTGTCCATGTGATATGAAGTCATGTCTGATACTCACATCTGGGTGCAGCGATGCCATACAAACCTTTATACCCTCTTACCTATTCGCATGGACAGCCCCAGCACAGACCTCTTGTAGAGTTCTTACTGTAAATATTGGCCCTTCTATTTCTGAAGATTTCCTCTGCTGTCTAGCTTGCAAGATGGGGAGTAAAGCCTTTAGAGTAGGCCTTTCAACCAACAATGAATGTCAGGGTGTGTGGATAAATTCAAGCCCTCATTTTTTTTTTTTTTGAGACAGTGTCTTCCTCTAGCCCCACCTATTCTGGAACTCACTAGGTAGACCAGGCTGGCCTCAAACTCACAGAGATCTGCCTGCCTCCGCCTCCCAAGTGCCGGGATTAAAGACATGTGCCACCATGGCTGGCCTCAAGTCCTCGTTTGTGGGATGGGCCATTTCTGAGGTGTGCTCCATGCTGTTGCACAGAGGACCCAGTGAATCAATTCACAATGCAAGGAAGCTGCTCTCACCCAGGGTCTGTTCTGTCTTCCTTCCCCATCTGCGACATCCTGAGTTCACCTTCCAAATAAATTATTTGCTCTCAAATCCCTGTCTCTGAGTTTGATTCTGGGAAAGTCCAACTTACCGTCAGCAATAAGGAACTTGTCCAGGTGAATGCAGAGGAAGTATAATTCCTGTGCTAGTGTTTGCATTGTGTCCCTTCCAAAATTTTTTTGCAGAAGTCCTAATTTCTAGTGCCTTAGAATGTGACTGTATTTAGAAACAGAATCTTTACAGAGGCAGTCAATTTAACATAAGGTTATTCAGCATGGCTCTAATTCATTATGACTGGTATCCTTGTAAAAGGGGATTTAGAGACAGAGGTTAGCTTATAGAGACAGGAAGATAGAAAGAGGCCAAGGAGAAGGCAAACCAAACAGAAGACTGGACAGATCCTTTCTTTACAGCTGCAGAAGGAGCCCACCCTGCAGACAACTTGGCTATTGCTTTCTGTCTCTGGAATTGTTTAAACCACCCAGCTGTTAGCACTTGTTTATTGCATCCCTAGCAAACTCATACATCTTGTCAGTTGTTGAGACTTCTTTTGGGCCTAGGCATTATTATACAGGTTTTCTATACATAATCTCCTAAGTGGCTCTTAAAAAAGTCCTTTTGTAATGAATAGTGATTCTAGAGTCCATTTACAGAGGGGGAAGCAGAGGCACAGGGAAGTCAAGAACATTGCATACACATGAGCAGCAGAACTAGGATTGCATGTTGGCAGCCTCTTTGCAGAGCTGCACTTATAGGCATTATAAATTTCACCTCCTGATACACTGGGCCCTTCTGCCAGGATGAACTGAGAGTTGTCTGTTTTTAATTGCTTAGAGGCTAATGATTTTAGTGTCCTGTATTAGCCAGGGTCCTCCCAAGAAATAATAGAACATAAGTCTATATATTTATCTCTCTCTACTTATATATTATATCTATCTAAATGCATATCTGTCAATTATTTATCAATCTATCATCTATTTAGAATTTTTACTTTTGATTTTTTATGTGTGTGTGTTTATACTTGGAGGTCAGAGGAGGGTGTTGGGGGTCCTCCTCTGTCACTCTCTTATTCTTTGAGGCATAGTTACTTGCTGAATCTGAACCTCACATTTCTTGGCTAGGCTGGAAGCTAGCAAGCCCTAGCCACCCTCTGTCTCTGCCTCCCCAATGCTGGGGTTCTAGGCTAGGTTATAGGTTATAGGTATAGGTTTGGAACTATACCTGACATTTTAAACTTTGGTCCTTATGCTTGTTTAGCAAGTGTTCTTAACCACTGAGCCATCTCTCTAGACTCTATCTAGAATTATTATTATTATTTTTAAATTTATTTTTTCTATGTATGGGTGTTTTGCCTGTAGTTAAGTGCACAATGTGAGTGCAGTACCCATAGGGGCCAGAAGAAGGCACTGGATCTCCTAAAGCTGGAGTTACAGATGGGTGGATGTTAGTCACCATGTATGTTCTAGGAACTGAACCTGGGTCCTCTGCAAGAGCAGCAAGTGCTCTTAACCATTGAGCCATCATTCTAGCCCTCTAGGATTATTTAAAGAAATTAACTCACATAACTGTGAAAGCTGGCAAGTCTGAAATCCTTAGAGTAGACTGGCTTGCTGCAGATCCAGGGAAGAGACGATGCTATAGTCTGGAGGTAGAATCCCTTCATCTCTGGGAGATTGCAGTCTTCACTCGTGAAGTGCAGTGTTCACTCGCTGAGTGGATGAGGCTTACTCACATGGTACTTCGCTTTATTCAGTTGACTGGTTTAAACACTGATCACATCTGAAAAATACCTTTATAGCAACACTTAGACTGGTGTTTGACCAAATAACTGGGCACCATCACGTAGCACAGTTGACACATAAAGTTAACCATAACGGGGTTGGCAAGTGCCAGGCCAGCACCGGAGAGGGAGCATATCTTCACATTCAGTGACTCATCTCACTCTAGTCCTGTTCTTCTGGGCCTTCTGATCAGAGTATTGGCCAAAAGATCAGACAGACCAATTTGAATTCATCCTCTATTGCTCTGTGGAATCTTGGGCAAGCTGTACCCGATCCTGAGGCTCACTTCCCTCTTTTGTGGAATGGGGAGGATGACATCACCAGCTTGGCAGTGCTGTTTTGAGGTGACATGATAGTAACTCATACTCAAGGAGATGTGAGACTGATTTGTTGTGGTAAATCTCTCTTTATTATGGTAGAGGATTTTTCTTTAGTATTTGTTATAGTCTTAGTGTATAAAATGCCAAGTTTTGCTTTGCTTCTGTAGAACCTTCGATTCCAAGCTTTGATCTGTAGAGTCTAGAAATTCAAACAAATGAGATGCAACCCTGTCCTCAAGCTCTTTAGAAAGTGAAGGCTGATACACATGACATATACCGTGAGAGGTCTGAGATGGACTGGTGCATGGGATGGAAGGGTTTTTATGCTCGTACATTAATGTAGGACAAAAAGTCTCTCTTAAACCATTTCATTAGTAGGTAGGTAAAATCATGAGTTGATGTATAGGCAATAAAACAAACATTCAGCACTTCAGTCTGTGTTCTAATTCATTCTAGTTTTCTTTGTTAGTGAGATACTATGATACTAAGCAAAAAGTTCATTTGCTATCTTCTGTATTATAGGAACTTTACTTGTATGGCTTAAATACACATTTCACTTTTCGTAGCAAATATGCTACTTAACACATGGATCACCATTGCAAAAGCAGATCTTTCTTTCTTTCTTTCTTTCTTTCTTTCTTTCTTTCTTTCTTTCTTTCTTTCTTTCTTTCTTTCTTTCTTTCTTTCTTTCTTTCTTTCTTTCTTTCTTTCTTTCTTTCTTTCTTTCTTTCTTTCTTTCTTTCTTTCTTTCTTTCTTTCTTTCTTTCTGTATCTCTGTCTGACTTCTCATATGTATAAAATAATATATGCAATATAGTACATATATGTATAATTTATGAGTTCTTTTGCCAGATAACAGAGCCATTTAATAGACTTATAGCCCATACTTAGTAGAAAAATATCAACACATGAAAATAAAGAAAACCCTGATGTTGGTAGACAGGAAAGTTGGAATGCCCTTATATGATAATAGTTCACAGTCCCCAGTCATCTGTGTCAGTCTCATGGCTTAGGGTATATGGCTTCATTTGCTCAGAGAGCAAGGCCAGCCTATGGACCTATATGACCTACACAATCCAGGTCTAGCCAACAACTGCCCTTGACTTGTACCACACTCACTTAGCTGAGCTCTGGCCTTATTAGATCCCTCCAGTCACTCAGGTGTAAACCTGGACCAACCACTCGGCTCCTTCTATGCATTTTCTTACTGTTCTTAGCAACTGTTCTCAGCTCTATTCTGTAAGTTCTGCCAGGACTTCCCTGACTGGGTCCTGGGAATTTCTTCCTTCTCAGAGCACCATGTATTTCTGTTTTGTAGCTTAAAAAAAGTTAAATTTATTAAAAAAAAGTTGGGCATGGTAGTACATACTTTTAATTCCAGCACTCAGGAGACAGAGGCAGGTAATCTCTTTGAGATTGAAGCCAACCTGGTCTATATAGCAAGTTCCAGGCCAACTGGGGCTACGGGGAGACCCTGTCTCAAAAAGACCAAAAAATTATTTTATGCATATGAGTGCATTGTTTGCATGTATGTAGTGCATCTGTGTCATGTAATGTTTGTGGAGGTCAGAAGGGGCGTTGGAGCTTCTGGAACTGGAGTTATAGATGGTTGTTAGCCATTATGTGGGTGCTGGGAACCAAACCTGGGATGCCTGCAAGAGCAGCCAGTGCTCTTAACCACTGAACCATCTCTCCAGCCCCTCTGCTCTGTAGCTTTTAACACAATTTTAGTTTTACATTGTTGAGTGATTATTTTCTTGTATTCTACTTACCCAACCATAAACTTTCCAAACGTAGATGCTTGACTTTTTTTGCTTTCATGATCCTTATCCTTTTGTTCCTTTAGGGAACCCTGACTAATAAATATAGTGGGAAAGGGACTCAGAAAGAGGAAGGGGAATATAATCAGGGCTGGGAGGCAGATTAAAGAGGGTAGGGTGATTACAGTTTTAAAAATTCACTATACAGACGTATGAGATTGTCAAAGAACAAATTCAATGTTATATTAAAAAGGGAAAAATATTAATTTTATGTGTATGAATGTTTTGCCTACATGTATGTGAGTGCACCTGTGTTGCACAATGCCTGTAGAGGTCAGAAGAGGGAGTTGGATCCCCTGGAACTGGAGTTACAGATGGTTGTTAGCTGCCATATGGATGTTGGGATTTGAACCCAGGTCCCTGCATATATCAGTTGGGAATAGTCCAGCAGTCATCGGTCAGGCTCCCTGAGTTCCCACAGGCTGGACTTTAAAAAAATTTGTTGAGACAATATTGCCCTGTAGCCCCAGCTAGCTGGAACTTTCTATGTAGACCAGGCTGGCCTAGATCTCATAGAGTTCTGCCTGCCTTTGCCTCTCTAATGCTAGGATTAAAAGTGGGTGCCACATGCCCACTCCCTATCCTGACTCCTGGGCTTTTTAAAATGGTCCCTGAGAAACTAGTTGGAAACCAAAGAAGTAGACATAAGCAAGTAGATGCACCAGATGATTCTCTTCTCAGTGCATGAGCTGAATGGCTGAGGAGATGTCTTCCAGTCTCCAGACTTCAATACCCCTCAGGGTCTCTTAGCTAGGGCTTGTTGGTTGTGGCAGCTAGAAACCAACTTAAGCTATCTCAGTAAAAGTGGATTTGACTGTCAAAATAGGCAATTTCAAGGATAAGAAGGTTGAATTGCAGCTAGGGACTGTGGGAACTGGGTTCGGAGGGCTACTGGAAACCAAAACTTTATTGTCCTATCTCAGGAGTGTTCTGCTCTGACTTAACTCTGCTTTACTCTGATTCTTTTGGAGCCTCTCTTTGGCCCAACATCCTCTGTACAGAGTCTAAGTGTGGTAACCAGCCCTCAAATGCTTGCAAGTAATCAATTCAAGATTTTCCTACCAAAATGACTGTAATATCTGTTTTTCTTGATTAAAAAAGGTTTAGAGAAAGAACATGAGTCAGCTGGCAAGTCACACTATTGCTTAAATTATCTACTGTACATTCAGATGAGGTCTGGATCCTATCATGTAGATACAGTTGCCTAGGTTGGCTGTACCTTAGATATTCTTCATAGAGAAATCTTTTAGGGGAGTAGATCATGTCTCTGGGAGTCAGTTTCAAGTCAGGTCTATTAATAGTTCAGGTTCTTTCTACATCACTTATCTTTGAAAAGACGTCCATGGTTCACTGTGGATCTCTTGAATATTTTTATCACCAGCAATGAGTGTACCATAGCCAAGAAGACAGAAATGGATAATCAATAGCTAGGGTATCCCACTACCCTGACCTCAGACCACTCGAACAGTGGAGGGCACCGTATGTTGAGCTTCTCTGAGACCCTTCTTCAGGAATTTGGCATTAGAACTATGAAACACTGATCCTTCTAAGGAGATGGACTGTATCGTGCATGGTTGGTAGCTGTGGTTGACCATGCTATGTCCTTTTTATTGAGTTGCAAAGAGAGCAATTCCTTAGGAACAAAGAATATGAATCTATGGGCAGACAGAGAAGGAACATGCCTTGGTTTCCTCTTGGTTCTTTAGGAACTTGGTTATATTCTTGAACCAGTAGACACCGTGACATGATCCCTGCTCTTTATAATGAGTTCATCTGAAGTATCTTAAATTCACTTGAGTTTGCATCTGACACCCCCCCGAATATTTTGGATAATAAAAATCCTAGAAGTATCAGAAGTATCTACAGAAACACATCTTCAGAAAATAATTTTTTGTCGCTTGAAGAAATGATGGGGACACTGTTAACACCTTCATCCTAAGATCAGACACTAGTCTTTGGGATTTGCTTGTGAAAGAACTGGTGGACCAATCTCTAATGTCAGATGAAACTCCAGAAATGTACACATGGGGCATCTTGGTGACGTATCTGAATGTAAGTATTAGTTGCTCCTTGGAGACTTTAGTGGAACCCAAGAAAGAAACAAATTCATACCCAGAACATTCTACATGGTAAAATACAGAAGCCACACAGCTGATAGTATAGAAGTCCAGATTAAAAACAATAAACAACCATGAGTCCTGTGTGGGTGAGGTTTAACATAAGAGTCCTAGCCAGGGAAACACTCTGCAATCTCTTATTCTCTATACTTTGACCAGTTGTGGCTGCCTGTGTGCATCTCCCTCACACAGGAAGCTTCACTGGTGAAAGCTGAGAGATGCATTACTATTTTATCTTCCTTCTGTTCTACTATGTTCCCTTGACCCTTAGGTGTAGAGGTTCCATTGTAGAGGTGTCACGTAAGGCTGGGTATCTCTCAGACACATTCTCTCTGTGTGACCAGTTGTTGAACTCTGTAATAGTTTCCATCTGTTGTAAAAAGAATCTTCTTTGATGAGTGGTCACTTGTCTGTAAATATAAGGATCCATATTTCACATACAGTAAGAAATTGTTTGTCTAGAGATGTGACATGTAGGGTTTGTTCTAGGATCTATGACCTTTACAACCATATGTATTTGGCTAATATGAACTTACAGCAATGGTGACAGCATGAACAAAACCCATGCAACCCAATCAAACAAAAACTCAGCATAGAATTAGGAAAATGGGTAGGAGGCCCCAAACTTAGCTGAGAACTATTGGCAACTGATCATGGCCAGGTGAGGGAGAACTGATCTCCTTTAGGGGAGAGACTCTAGATAGGCTGATTAGACCCCAGTGGATAAACTCACACTGAGGGACATCTGGGTATACAAACTTGACTTGATGGACCTTGACATATATTATAGAATGCATGAAACCCTGTGAGTAGGCTATAGGGGGGTGTGCCGATAGGGGAGGGGTCCTAAACACGATTAAGATGTACTGCATGAAATGAAAAAAATTCAATAAAAATGTACATTGAAAAAAAAAGAAATTGAGTGCTTAGCCTTGAATGGGGATCTCTTTATTAATGCCTCCCCTCCACTGCTCCCCTCACCAAGGCTTCCTCCACCAAGAGGTGGAAAAAATGTAGGAACAGGAGGATGGGGAGGTGCTGTGAATTTCTGTCTTGTGGACATGACATGACTAACACACTCATGAACTCAAAGCAGCTGTGGTTACCTGCACAAGATCAAGCCAGGGAAAATTCCAGCATAGATGGGGGGGCGGTACTCTCTAGGTCCCATCTCTTACTGAGGTAGTTGATAGCTGCTGGGGAAGGGAGAATTGTTCTTTTTCAAGGCTGTGGGCACTGGCAGGCTACCCTCACTCTCACACCAATGCACCTATGGGCAGCACTAATTGGACTTAATGGGTTATCAAAAAAAAAAAAAAAAAAGACACGAAGTTGGGAGGGGACATGTTGGGAGGTATACAGGGAGAGTTGGAGGAAATAAATGGGAGTAGATATGATCACATTTCATTGCAAATATGTATGACGCTCTCAAGAATAAAGAAAAATTATAAGAAAAAGCTCAACCTTTAGCTTGGTGATAGGAGGAAATGCGAAATATTTAGCAGCTCCTATCACCACCTCCAAAACCTGTAGCAGATCTTACTATAGCATCTAGTTCCCCACCAGCCAATTCCTGAAGGGCTTCATGGAGCCTGAATTACATTTTGAAGGAGATGAAGCATGTCGTAAATGGTAAGACATTTTGGCTGTTGTGTGCAGGATCGGCACAAGGGTGGCAGGGACTAGTTTGAAAATAGCATAGTAAAAAAATTCATAGTCACTTAGACCAGGATAGTAGCATGGAGTGATATTTAACAAGAATTATAGATAGCCATGCCCAGTGACATGCTCCCACCCTCTCTTGCTATAATAGGATGTTGATATATATATATGTTTCAATATATAAATCCAATTCTATATAAATATGTCTTAAAAATGAGCAGATTGTAGTAACTAGCTCAGTAATTTGAATTCAGCAGAAGCGATGCTTTCTAACTTTTGACAATAGATGTGAAAGGCAAGATGGCTTCTGCCTAGCTTTCACTCTATTTCTTCTAAAAATTTGGTTAATTTTGTTATTTGAAAATTTCACACATGTATGTAATGTATCTTGATTACTCTCTCTCCACCCTATCCACTCTTTTCTATCTCCCATGCCTATACCACCCCATCCTTATGAGTCCCTTTCCCAGGTTCATGACCTTTGATTTTGTTTTGTGACCCATTTAATTTAATGAGGGCTATCTGTGCCATCGCTGGATTGGAACTATCAATTGGAGCCTGGCGGGTTCATCCACTGAAGGCAACAATTTCCTTCCTCTCCAAATCTATCAGTAGTAAACAGTTCAGCACGGAAGGGTAAGGTTCCCTCATCTCCTCATTCATTTATGCCTGCCTGTCCATAGGTCCATCCTTTTTTGTTGTTGTTGTTGTTGAATGTATTGCTTTGATTATTCTTTGTGTTAGCATGAAAACAATTTTAGGTCTCCAGTAATTTAGAAAAGAAACTCCTAAAGTACTTTAAAGAGGGAAGGCAGGGAGGGAGTCCTAGAGCAAAAGTTGAATAACTTATGCTTGTGCCAAACCTATTTCAACTAAGCAAATTCTTTCCAAATGATAAAATCATTTTCTTAAAATAAAAGAATGATAAAATCAATCCTTCGTCTTGGTACATTGCTTTTAGTGGTTTCAAAGTACTGCTGTATATATTCCTGTGGAATCCAGGAGCTGTTTTTTATAAGTGGGATGAGAATAAGGGATTCTAGGTTGTTTCTTTTTTTCTTCTTTTTATTGAATTTTTGCTATTTTCATACAATATAATTTGAGAGAATTTAGATCCCTTTTCCTATCTGCACCTCCCCTTACAGACCAATTTAATGTACATACCAATTAAATGTACGTAATGCACAATTTAAATACAATTTAATGTATTTAATGTACATAGAGTCTGACTTGTGTCCCCAAGTATTCTCCAGTGTGGGCTCACCCTCTAGAGCCTGGTTAACCTATCAAGAGTATGCTGGGATTCTCTCTGGTCTGAGCTTACATGGGGCTTGTGCATGCTGTCACCATTGATGTGAGTTCAAAACATACGAGTAACTGCTAAGCTTCCTTGTAAGCTGTTTCCTTGTGGTAATCTACCATATCTGACTCTCACAATCTTTCTGCCCCTTCTTTCTAAAAGAGTCCTGAGCCTTTGGAGACAGAAGTTTGATATAGGTGTCCTATTTAGGGATGAGCACTATGCAGCCTCTTGTTCTCTGCACATTGGCCAGTTGTAGGTTTCTGTGTTAATTACCATCTGCTGCATAAGGAAACTTCTCTGGTAAGAGTAATGAGATACACTAATCTATGGTATAACAGTAAGTCATTAGGAAACAGTTTAATATAACTATTTAGTAGAAAGCTAGTATTAGGTTCTCTCCTATGTCCTTTGACCTGAATGACCTTAGGTTCATAAGCCTAATATCAGTGTTAGGTATGGACTCCATCTTATTAAGCAGGCCTTAAATCCAATTAAATAGTGGTTGGCTACTCCCATAATATTTCTGCCACTATTGCACAAGTGGGCATATCTTGTCAGGCTAGTTTTTGGTGTAGTTCACAGGATTCACAGCTGGGTAAGGTTGATGTTATTTTTTCCCTCTGGGTACCATGCATAGCCCCTTCCAGCATTATGAACACTGGCCAGCAGAGAGAAGGCTCTGAAGTCAGCACCAGCTTGATTTCTCCTTTTCATAGCTCATGTATATAGTCTCTTCAGCAATAGGGTCTTATTATCTAGTCCTGGTGGGTAACCAAGAGCAGGGACAATGGCCAATATTATTTGAAGATCTATGGAACTCCTGGTTAGCAGTTTTTAAAGAGAGAGTTCATTCCTGGCAGCGTTTTTTTTCATTAGCCTATGGTGTCGAGAGGGGGCAATGTCCCCTGTCATAGGCTAACTCCTTTTAATCTATTTTTATATCTGTATATACTTTAAGACATTTCTATAGTAGTAGATTTCCACAGGACTTTTTCTAAAGTCCATTAGAGTTACTTATCTTTCTCCACACTCCCCCTTTTGCCCTGCCCTCCCATTCTCTGCCCCGTTTAACCCTTCCTGCTTTAATGTACCCCTCTCCCTTAATATCACTGCATTCTACTACTCCTCTGAGGAGGCGTCCATTCCCACACTGACAGGTCCATTCTTGTACAGACCCAACTCAGGTATCAGTAATTACCATGAGCTCATGGTTTCAACAGCTATGTCTTGCTCAGAAGATATTTTGCCCTTCATATCATCCAGATTTTACATTCTTTCCACTCACTTTTATGTAATGTTCCCTGAGGTTTAGAGGGATTGTACAAATGTCTTGTCTAGAGCCAGGTACTCATCTGTCACTTACTCTAAGCATGGTTGCAGCTATGAGTCTCCACATTTACCGCTGTTCGCTTGAAAGAAGGGACTCTCTGATTAAAGCTAGGAATAGAGTTTGTGGGTATAAGCATAAATATCTAGAAGGCAGTTTGATGCTATGTCAATTTAGCTAAACCACAGTATTCATTTTCTCCCTCATGCCTATGATCTGCCCCATCATAGGTTTTTGATCAGGTTTACAGTACCAGGTGTGGATTTCTTCTTGTGGAGCAGGTCTCAAGTCCAATCAGAGAGTAGTTGGTTATCCCTAGAATAGTAGCACACCCATTATACAAGTAGGCACATGGATTCATTTTTGCTTGGGATATTTGTCCACAGAAGTCACCTGGAATTTGTGAGGAATTCAAGACTACATGAAGAGGCCTTGTGTGGTGTTATGGTCAACAGCCCTGCTAGCTTCTTAGTTGCAGCCGTCCCCCTATTCCGAATGAATGAACTTCAGGAACTTTAGTTCCCAGCCCTTCAGGATTGCAGCTGAGGCCTTGCTGTATCTTGTCTGAATTCCTGAGTCAAAGAACTCATGAGCAATAATAAATGATTACTACTTTATTAAATCAACAAGTTTGCGATAATTTATTATTTATTAATAAATAACCATAGACTGGACGTAGGATAGGAAGGAAAAAAAATTCAAGGTGACTTGAATCCTGCAAGGATTTTGAACAGAAGATTTTTCAAAAAGTGAAATCATGAATTCTCCTTTGGATACATTAAGTTTGAGATAGCTTCTCCTGGATCTTCTGCTTCATCCACACTGGCCTTTTTGCTTTTCTTGAACACAGGAAACTTACTCCCAACCTACTCTATGATATGGGAATCCTACATAACCATTTTGTGATATATGATGATGACCCTGATCACAAGTAAATTGAGCCACAAGTTTCACTTGAGTTAAGCCAATTAGGATAATTCCATTGGCATTTGGAAGTAGGTTGAAAGAGTTAAAATGGATATATGTGACTAAAACAAAACTTTTAAATTTGAACGCTGAGTTATGTATAATCTTCAAGGCTCAGGAAGTGTAAGTCAGGGAACGAGAGGAAAGGAGAAGAGGAGAGAGAGAGAGAGAGAGAGAGAAGAGAGAGAGACAGAAAGAGAGATTATTCAATAGATGAAAGGATAGTCTTGACTGAGGTTCCCACAGAATATCCAATCCTTCATCAGTCCAGTTTTAATCTTGGTTTGTTCTGAATGAACATGTCCTTATAATAAATTTCATCTCATAACTAAAAATAGAACTACCATATGACCCAGCTATACCATTCTTGAATGTACATCCCAAAGACTTTATATCCTGCCACAGTGACACTTGCACATCCATGTTTACTGCTACTTTTTTCACAATATCAAGTAAATGGAATCAGTGTATATGTCCATTGACTGATGAGTGGATAATAAAAATGTGGTATATATGCACAATGGGATTTAATTCAGCAGTAAATAAAACAAAATTATAAAATTTATAAGGAATGGAAATGGAAAATATTATAAGTGAGATAACCCAGGATCAGAAGACAAATACAATGTTGTTCCAAATACATCCTGGCTTCTAACTGTTAACTATGTATATTTATGTGGGAGTAAGTGTGAGTAGAGGTCAAGGAAGTAGGAAGGGACCCATGGGGAGGCTTCAAGGAAGAGGAGAGGGAGGTAATAAAACACATGGGATGTGAAAGTGGAAGAAGGAATGTTGGAGGTGGAAGGCTCTGGTGGGGATAGAAGCAGGGAGATCAGGAGAGGAACAAGTCGGGGAGAATCAACCAAAACTATTCTAAGTATGTATGAAAATACCACAAGAAAACATTTTACTTTGTGTACTAATTAAAAATTAACAAAAATTTTAAAATAATTTTATATAAACTTGTTTCTTGTACATTTCATAATTTTATTCTTTCAAATGAAGAGCTCCAGTTGACAGGTACAATTTATCAGAATCTCCTTGCTTTTCTGGTGGTCAATGTTAAGCTCAAGGTTCCTTGACGGTAGCATTGCTAGGGTGTTTCCTAAGTGTACAGAACCCCACCTGTTACTTAAGGTATGTTCAGATCACTACCTCCTGGGGCTCATCAGCATCTTGACCACAGTGATATGGTAAAGATATTAAGCGGTTTACACACTATTCCTACATAGGACCTTTTGATTTGTATCTTGCAAGAAAATGGAGTCTTTGAGGAAGTCTCCTAACCGTGATCCTGACCCTCTTTGTGGCTGTATAATCTACTTTTGTGGTATGACAGGTCATTGTTTTCATGGGTTATGAGTAATAGGAAGTCATACTAAGTAAAAATTGTCCAGATGCCCTGGGAAAAGCCACCTTTCTTCTTTTAGAAATGTTATGCTTTGTTTGCACGCTTTTAATGTAATGATACATAGAACATTTAAATAACAGGTTGTCAGGGTGTTACAGCTGTTCTAAGGATGTGGTTAGTGAATACAGGCTATTAAAATAGTTTCAGAACAAGGCACAAGAGAAAGGTTGGCATCAGGGAAGCTGTCAAAGTCACAGTATGGTGATTAGGGAAAGACCCTCCTGGATCTTTGAAAAAGCTAGGGCTCTAAATGAAGGGTTATTTCATTTTCTTGTGCTGGAAGGAGCAGAGAAGGCAAAGGAAACAGGATCGTGATCACAGTGCACTTGGTATTAAGAAGGCAATTGAATACTTTTTTCTAAAAATATGATATAAGAAAAATGAAATAGTAATTTATGTATTCTGTGTGCTCTCTACGCCAAGTGAGATTCTACATCTCAGTAAGATTGGTGAGTGTTGGGCAGTGATGTTGGGTCACTTTCTGTCAGTCTGCCCTTTTGTCCGTGTTGCTGCTTCAGCAGAGTGGGGAACACCACGTAACACTGTTCTTCACAGGACTCTTCTGATGATAGAACAAGTGCTGTATAAAATGTCTCACTTTTTCTTTGCATTTTTTTCTCTAGTAGAATGGGCGGGGTGGAAAGAAATTGAGGAAGCAGCCCTGACCAGGGATTATATAATAGTGAGGGGGATGGCTAAAAAATACATAGGTAAATTCCATCTTTTTTTTAGAAGATGATAATTTCCATCCAGAAAAATAAGACAGGACAAGGAGAAGGGGAAGTTTGCAGTTTTAGGTGTCACCATTTTGTGCTGAATAACTTCAGCTGTCGACTTTGACACTTGGGAAGAGGAAGCCTCAGTTGAGGAATTACCGACATCGGACTGACCTATGGGTATATTTGTGAGGCATTTTCTTGATTGTTGGGTGATGTGGGAAGACTCAGCCCACTGTGGGTGAGGCCACCCCTGAGTGGGTGCAGGCCAGGGGAACAAGCCAGTAAGCAGTGTTCCTTGTGGTCTCTGCCAGGCTCCTGCCTCGAGTTCCTGCCCCAGCGACCCTCAGTGATGGACTGTGATGTGGAAGTGTAGGCCAAAGAAACCCTTTTCTCCGCCAAGTTGGTCTTGGTCAGTGTTTTATCACAGAAATGGACAAACAAACTAAAACACATTCAGACCAAATGCCCGTTCTTGGAAATAATCTTCCATGAATTTCTGTGCTGCTGTGGAAATAACTAATTGTATACATGGTCTACTTTTCACAGTAGCCCATGAAGTTCTTAAGGCAGGAAATATACATGTATATGTGTGTGTCTTTCTGTGTGAGTGTGTAGATTTCAGCTCTGGCTTCTAAAGCACTTTGTACAAATGAAATGACAAAATGAACAAAGGCGCAGACAGCTCCCACCTGTCTCTTTTTTGATCCCTCCTTCCTCAAAGGAGTTTCTTCCTGACCTTGTCTCTTTCTTTTCCTTTCTTGGACATTTTGAGACTCATAAAAATGCTTGTGCATATGATGATAGGAATAATTGTCATAATTTCTCAGCCATAGAGAGCTGGCAAAGGTCATGCCAACCTGCAGACCATGCCAGTTACTTTTCTGGGCAATGTACTTGTCCTACTTAGTTTTCCCCTAGGTTTTCTCTTGTTAGAGAGTAAAAGGAGAAATTTGATGAAGCCCTTGACTGGAGGTGGTGCACTGACATCTACAATGGGCCCTGTCTTTCCCTAGGTGAAGTGGTTTCTATTATGCTCTTTCTAGATAAAGGATTAGGGTGGGGATTGTTTACAAAGCCCCATTCTCCTAGGTTACCGGTTGAGAGGCTGCCAGGGTGTATAACTCATGACATTATTATGACTGAGGAAACTGAATCCTAGAAACAGATGTTTCCTCTGGGACAAGGTCAAGCTAGAATTGAGATTTATTCAACTTTCTTAGTCATGGTCCAATGGGAGTATGGCTTTCAGAAATGGAGATGGACAGAAGAGAAAAAGTGTAAACATTATGTCATTTGAACACAAGGAACACCAACAACAGCAATAACTTCCTTTTTAGAACCCAGAGATAGGGCTTGGGCAGAACATACTAGTGGAGTATTGTGCTGGACCCAGAATCCCATAAATAAGGTGTTTCATCTTCATTGTTTGTATGAGGGATGACAGGTAGGAGTTTATGGAAAGGGAAAAAAGAAGAAAAAGGAATCATGAAATCAAGTCTCTGTAGCTTCCTGTCTTCATGTGACTAAATTATGATTATTTTCATATTTCTTGAAGGGTTTTTAACAAAGCAAATAGGTCTGGGGGTGGAAGCTGGTAAGCGAGGCTGGGACAGCAGAGGTAGTCAAGTCACCCAGTGAAGTGTTCATCTGAGATCCCAGAAGGTCTTGAGCAAAGAAAACAAGAAAGGATGATGCAAGAACCCAAGGAAAGATGAAGTGGTTTCAGAAGAGAAAACCGATCAAGTTCACCGTGACCACGTTCATTCCAATGTTCTCAGATCAGGTTTTTTAAAAAAAACTTGTCCTATGCACAATGGCTGCATTTAACATTACTCTTGCTTCCGGGTGGTCTGTACAATTATTATCTTAATTGTATGACCTTATAGAGTAACAGTGTGATAATTTGATACAAGCACACATATATAAGAACATATCAGAGTAGTGTAGTTAACATTTCTGTTTGTTTATATACCTTGATCTTTTAGAAAAGACCAAATATTCTCACTGAAGCTGAGCACTAGATTTTTTCCACAGGTTTCCTTGATGAATTAGCAAAAGTGTCAGTGTCATCACTTACCACACTGAAACACAAATAGTTTTTTTTTGTTTGTTTCTTTGCTTTTTCATTTATTTACGTAGTGTGCCTGTGTGTATATGTGCATGCACCACAGCACATGCATGTAAGTCAGAGGTCAGAGGAGTCAGTTTTCCTCTTTCACCATGAGGGTCCTGGTGATCAAACTCAGGTTGTCAGGCTTGGCAGCAGGTGCCTTTACCTGCCGAGACAGCTTGCCACCCTCCCCTTTCCTTTCATGAACACACAAAGCGTGGTCTCACCTCAGGACTTTTACCTACATGGGTTCCTTTACTAGACTGCTATATCATTAGCCACTGCTTTCTTGATTTCTCCAAATATTTGCTCACATCTCACCTTCTGGTGAGTTCTTTACTGATCACCCTATTTACAACCACAAACAACCTCAGCACAACTTTCTGCACAGCTCTTATCACCATGGATATGGGTTTCAGTTTCCATCACTCCTGCAAGAATGCAAGTTCATGAAAGCAGCACTTTCTGTGTCCTCAGGGTCTAAAAAGTCCTTGATAGTTATTATGTGCCCAGGAAATGTTTGTAGAATAAGCAACAAAGGAGTGAAAGCAGTCTGGCTGGTTAGCCACACGTACCACAGTCCCTGGCACCTAACATGCTGAATGTCTGTGCTTTAACTCCTAGATCCCTGCTGGAAAAGGCTGTTTAGGCAGCAGTCTCTCTGGCAATCAGGGTCCTCTAGTAAATTCTGCAGAGATTACAAAGCTTTTCTGTGATTCTCCCAGTAGACTTTCTTGTTGCAAAAAAATCAGAAAAATCACTGTAGTTTTGTCTGTGCTTTTTTTTTTTTTAATGCACAAACCATTTATTGCTACTTGTTTGATGTCTTTCTTCCCCAATGGACCTCAAACATTTCAACAGGGATGGGGTCATGTGAGACCTGCTCAGTGTTTCCTGTACTTCCTGTCCTCTACTTGATACTTGGTTGACAGTGAGCGTTTGTTAACTGAAGGGACAAGTATCATTAGCAGTGCCAGGAGGTGATTAAAATACACCTCTGGACCTTGGGCCCCACAATTAGTAATACTTTAGGCAAATCCCTTTAAAGATTATGCACCTTCTGAACTTTAAAGATGGAATTTATAGATTTGGTTGCTTATCAAGCACAAGACAGTGATAAACATCACCCAGTCTTTATATTTTTTTAAAGAATATTTTATTATTTTTATTTTGTGTGTATGAGTGTACTGCCTGCATGTATGTGAGAGCACCTGTGTCGTGCAATGCCACGGAAGTCAGAAGAGGGCTTTGGATTCCCCTGGAACTGGAGTCAAGGATGGTTCATAGCCACCATGCAGGTGCCAGGAATTGAAACAGGAGTCTTTATATTTAAATATCAACTTGCCAGAGAAGAGGCAGAGGCGATGGATCACCAAAAAGCTTTCTTGGACTAACCAAAAAACAGTATTATTATTGATACTATTTATCCTAATGGATGAGATGTGATATATACACTTTATACAACACATCTTAATCATCTTTATGGTCCCTCCCCCAGCGCTCTCACAAAATTTCATGCATTCTGTCATTATGGTAAGGCCTATTGAGTCAAGTTAGTGTACCGAGACATCCCTCAGTGCACGTTCATACACTGGGGTCTAGTCAGCCTGTCTAGAGTCATTCCCTTAAAGAAGATCAACTCTTCCTACCCAGCAGTGATCAGCTGTTAATAGTTCTTTGGCTAAGATTGGGGCCTGCTGCCCGTTTCCACAGTTCTATGCTGGGTTTTGTCCGACTGAATTTGTATGGGTTTTGTGCATGCTGACACCATTGTAGGTTCATATGAGCAGGGTCCCAGGAGCCTGTAAGACTTTCCATATCGTCATGCACCTCTTCCCCTGGCTCTTACAACTTTTTTTTGTTGCAATCTTTTCTGACCCGTTTTATGCAATGGTCCCTGAGCCCTGGGTGGATGGAGTTTAATATAGGAGTCCTGTCCAAGAACCTACACTCTGCAGACGCTTATTCTCTGTGCTTTGGCCATTTGTGGCCTTTTGTGTTCATTGTCCTCTGTTGCAGGAGGGAATTTCGTTGATGAGAGTTTGAGAGATGCATTAGTGTTCTCTCTACCACTTTGTCCATTCTGCTCTGTTCCATGAGCCCTAGGTGTAGAGGTTCCTTTGTAGATGTGTTGCTTAGGGTTAGGCATCTCACAGACACCTTTTATCTGTGTGTGACCAGCTGTGGAACTCTGTAATAGTCTCTGTTTGTTGCAAAAGAGACTTGAGTGGTGTCTGACATATTTGTCTGTACAAGGCATGATATACCTCCTGTGGAGCAGGCCTCTTATTCAGTCAGGCTGTGGTTGGTTACCCCCATAACCATCATGTCTCCTTGCACCAGTGGAGACACCTTGCCATCAGGTCAGAACTGTAACCAGCCCTGGGTAAGACTTTTGATGCTTTTTTTCCTCCCAGCAGCCTGCAAAGCACTTTCTGGTACCATGTAAACTAGCAAGCAGGGAAACAATTTGGGAATTTTTCCTTAATTTTGTTGAGTGTCCATGAATTTTGCTGGCAATTGTATTGAATGTGTAGACTGATTTTGGTAATACAGCCATTTTCACATGATTTCTGTCATTCAGTGATTATGGAAAGTCTTTCTATCTTCTAGTGTCTTCTTGGATTCTTTTTTTCAGTGTTTTAAAGTTTTCATTGTAGAGGTCTTTCACCTCTTTTTTGAAGCTCATTCTTAGGCATTTTATTTTTGAAATTATTGTGAATGGAATAGTTTTGTCAATTTATTTCTCACCATATTTATTATTGGTATCTAGAAATGCTGCATTGAGTATGAGTGGAGAGAGTGGATATCTTTGTCTCATTCAAAATTTTCTTTATTCATATTAATTTGTTGCTCTTTAATATTATTTATTTATTTATTTACTTATTGTGCATGCATATGTGCATGAATGAGCATGTAGTACATATGTGGAGATCAGAAGACAACTTGCAGGAGTTGGCCCTCTCTTTTTACTGTGTGGATTTTGGGGTTGAATGTAGGTTGTCAGGCTTGGTGCTGAGTACCCTTACCTTCTGAGACATCTTTCTGGACCTCATTCAAAATTTTAAAGGAAATAGTTTTAGTTTTTCCCCATTTAGTATGATGTTGGTTCTAAGTCTGTTGTATGTAGATTTTATTATGCTGAGTCATGTTCTTCCTTGTCTTAGCTTCTTCTTCAGCTGTGGTGATAAAATACCTTGACAAAAGCAACTGAAGGGTGAAGGGGTTTGTTTTGGCTCAGAGTTCGAGGCTGGTCACAGCTCATTAGGCGGTGAAGTCAGGGTGGCTGGAGCTTGAAAGAGCTGGTCACACTGTGTCCACATCAAGAAGCAAAGAGGGTTGAATTCTTGTGTGCAACTCACTTTTTACTTTTTACACAGTCCAGATTCTCAGATCATGTAATAGTGCCACCTCAATTGACCTTGTGAAGATAATCTCCCACAGGCATCTCCTCTAGAGGTTCATCTCCTCTAGATTCTAGATTCCAACAAAGTAACAGATTAAATTTCACAAGGGCCATGCCCTTTCCTCCTTTTAATGTTTCTGGTGGCTGAACTTGGGTTCTTATGCTTTACTGACTGAGCCATATCCCCAGCTCTAGCTTTTAGTTTTAGATATTATTCTTGTATACAGATATCATACTAACATCTTTGATTAGAATATGGATTATGATTCGTTTCTGTTGAGTCTCTGGGCTTCTACAATGACAATATATAATCTGTAAATCATAAAAATTTTATAATGCATCAAAATACTTAGCATTTTATTTACTTTCTAACCTGTTGCCTTGGTTAAGACCTCTAGAGTGACATTAAGTCACCACTGGGAGGAGCAGCTGCTGTGCTCTAAGCTTGATGTTGGTGGCAATGTCTTCACTGCGTCACCATTCTGTAAGGTGCTGACTGTTGATATCTGGAATCCATTCTCACCTATCAGTCTACATCCATTTCTACTGTGACTTTTCATTCTGTTATGGTGCTGACTGTTGATACCCAGAACCCATTCCCACCTATCAGCCTACATCCATTTCTACTGTGAATTTTCAAATTTATTATGTTTTTTTTCTATATTTTACAGGTAAGCAAACAGATAAGTAAAAAGTAAGTGTTCAGTTTTATCAAGTGATTTGGGGGCATATGTCACAAAACAAAACATATGATTTTTCTCTTTAAATATGTAAAAATGTCCACATTGAAAGGCAATCTAATATCAAGTGATCATGACTTCCTTGGAGTAAATCACAGGTTTAATGTTTTTATAGCAATAGACTCAACTCGATAATTTTTATTCCAACATCATTTCAACTGAAGATAAAACTGAGATTTTTGTACCATTTTATTTTGATGTGCATGCATGCTATGTGTATCTGTTTTTGATACTATGATGTGCTTAGTAGTGTTTAAAGATTATAGGAATTACCTGTTCATTGAAGGTTCCAAAGATTAATTTGCCGTGAAAAGTGTAATATTTTGATGCCTTTGATGTGGGTAGGGCTTTGATGACTGCTTAACTCTGATGATATATTTTGTCCTAGTTTCATAACTACAATATTTTATAGAGAAAAACAATGTGGCATTTAGATTTTTCAATTGCTATATGATTATGTAAGGTATGCTCTTCTAATTTTTACCACAAATATTTTAATTATACAAGAGGTATAAGTTTATATGATTTATACTTATCCAGATATACCCATCTCTGAGGTCATTTTCATCTCCTGTCCAGAGAAAATTACTCCCTTGAATTTAATGTTTACTGTATTACTTGCTTTTCTGTTCTTGTGATAAAACACCATGACCAAAGGCAACTTATGGAGTTTATTTTGATTTACAGTTCTGGAGGAAGAGTACATCATGGTAGGGAGGCATGGTGGTAGGCAGACATGGTGGCAGAGACCGAGGTGGAGAGCTCACATCTCCAACAGCAAACAAAAACAGAGCAAGTGAACTGGAAGTGGGAGGAAGCTGTGAACCCTCAAAGCTTCTTCCCATGACATACTTCCTCCAGCAAGGACACACCTCCTAACAGTTCCATGACCTCCTCCAAAGAGCACTGCCAACTGGGGACAAAGTGCTCAAATATTTGAGCCTATGGGGACAATTCTTATTCAAACCACCACATTTGTATTCCCACACCTACTTCCATATTTTTAGTACCTGTTTATGTCTCTGTAATAATCCATGGCTTATTTGTATTTAATTTTTTAACTTTTGAAAACATTTATTGTGTGTGTGTGTGTGTGTGTGTGTGTGTGTGTACATGCACCTGTGCTCGTGCATGCACAAGAGCCTGAACACACATGCTACAGCATGCCTGTGGAGGTCAGGGGACAACTTTCAGGAACTGGTTCTCTCCTTCTACCATGAAGGATCTGGGTAGTGAATTCAGGTAATCAGGCTTGTTGGCAAGTGCCTTTACCATCTTAGTAGTTTTATTTGTATTTATTTTAAAACTTCACATCTGGTGATGTCATCATGTTCTCAGTGTTCTAAGTTCCAGCAATTCGTTGGACATGATGGTTTTGAGGTTTATCCATATCCATGTCCATAGCTTCAGGTCACATCAAAAATTTCAAGAATCTGACATATTTGAAGCATTTTTTATTTATTACGTTTACTTGTTGTTTTTTTTTTTTTTTATGTGTGTGTGTATGTGTGTGTATGGCAGTGTGGAGGTCAGAGGACAACTTGAGAGAATAAGTTCTCCTTCCATCATGTGGGATCCAGGGAGCAAACTTAGGTCATGGAGCTTGGTGTCAGGTACCTTACCCACTAAACTATGTTGCTGGCCTCTTGAAGTATTTTTTCTTTTTCTTTATTTAAAAAAATATTTTGCTCTCCAACCCACAGGTTTCTCTCTCCAGGGTAAGTCAATTGGGCCCTCTGTGCCTTGACTCCCCCAGCCTCACTCACCCTCCCATCTCCCCCTGGGTCTCTCCTCCTAGCCTGGGGAACCACCACTGCTACCTGATCCTGTGCATCCAGAGCAACTCAGTTCCTTCTCGGGTCCCCAGGGGCTCTCTGGGCCTGGCCCCTCCCTCACCTCCCTCTGCCTCCCTGGGTCTCCACAACCCGCCAGCCTCTTTCCTGGACGCATGGGCTGACCTTTCTGCCTCCTGGTCCTTTGCATCCAGACCAACCCAGCTCCTCAGTGCAGTCCCCAGGGACACTTGGGGCTGCCTCCAGCACCCATCTTCCTTTGTATCTCTGGGTGGCACGACCACCAGCTGCCCTAGACCAGCATCTTTCTGGGCCCGGCTCCCAGGCCAGTCCAACCCCTAAATTCCTGAGGCCAAACTCTATGCTGGAGGGATCCAGACCTTAGGCTAAGAAAGCCTGAGAGCATCTGACCCTCATCTGACTTGGGCATCTGTGGGAACTCCTGAAGACAAAAGCAATCTGGCCAGTCCAATATAAAATCAAAAGAGAAAACTGGAAGCTTAGAGGAACCAGCTTTTCATGACCAAAAAGTAAACCATAAAGACACATGAAGTTCACAAAAAGAAGCAGACCTAAACTTGAAGGCTTGAGTCTCACATAAGAATCAGAAACTACAAAAGAAATTCACGTCAAAATCACAGAGAAAAAATAACAAATAACATGAAAATAACATATCCCCACCAAATACTAATAGTCGTCTAGAGGAGTACAATGAGAACCCCCTACAGATAATGCAGGACATGGAACCCAAAAGAACAAGTATAAACATGATAAAAGAATTCAGTGAATTTAAAGAACACACAAACAAATCAAAGAACTGAAGGAATATAGGGATAAACTTCTGCATG
>NW_008340932.1:2424572-2425412 GCF_000622305.1 Nannospalax galili
GAAATGGAAAACAGAGTATCAAGACTGGAAGATAAAGTGGATGAACTAGACCACTCAAGCAAAGATTATGAGAAATTTAAGAAATCACAAGAGTAGAATATGCGGGAATTGTGTGACATCATAAAAAGACCAAACTTATGAATCATAGGCATGCAGGAAGGAGAAGAATCCCAAGATAATGGCATGGACAAGATCTTCAACAGAATTGTGGAAGAAAATTTCCCAAAATTAAAGAAAGACATGCCCATACAAATACAAGAAGCATATAGAACACCAAACAGATTGGACCAGAAAAGAAATTCTCCACGGCACATCATAGTAAAAACACTAAACATACAAAACAAAGAGACAATACTGAAAGTTGCAAAGGAGAAACAACAAGTCACATATAAAGGAAAACCCATTAAGATTACAGCTGACTTTTCAGTGCAAACTATGAAAGCCAGAAGAGCCTGGACCAAAGTCCAGTTTTAAAAGACCACAGATGCCAACCCAGACTACTATACCCAGCTAAAATGTCTATTATAGTCAAAGGGGAAAGAAAAATCTTCCATGACATAAATAGGCTGAAGGAATTCATGTCCACAAAACCAGCCCTTCAGAGAGTTCTGGAAGGAATACAAAGAGCTGAAGAAAGGAATGACTATACCCAAGGGGTTGTGGATAGAAATTTAATGAAGGTATAACTGTGGAAAAAAACAGGTACATCACAAATATAAATATAAATTTAAATGACAGGATTCAATACGCATCTTTCATTAATAACTTTAAATATTAATGGACTGGATACCCCAGTCAAAAGACACAGACTAGGTGAATGGGTTAAGAAACAAAACCCTT
>NW_008340932.1:2425501-2425710 GCF_000622305.1 Nannospalax galili
TAGTACTAAGAAAAAAGCAGGTATAGCAATTTTAATATCTGACAAAATAGACTTCAATCTAAAACTATTCAGAAGAGATAAAGAGGGCAACTTCATTCTGATCAAATGATCAAAGGATCAAGAAGATATTATAATCATGAACATATATTCACCAAACCCTCATGCACCCAACTTCATAAAAACAATACTACAGGACTTTAAGACCCAGA
>NW_008340932.1:2427265-2428136 GCF_000622305.1 Nannospalax galili
TTAGACAAAATTCAACATTCATTTATGTTCAAAGTCCTAGCGGGAATTGGACTGGCTGGAACATACCTCAACATAATTAAAGCCATATTTAACAAACCCGCAGCCAACATCATTCCAAATGGAGAAAAACTGGAAGCATTTCCATTGAAATCAGGAACCAGACAAGGCTGTCCACTATCTCCACTTCTCTTTACCATAGTGCTTGATTGAAATTCCTGCAAGAGGAATAAGACAAGAGAAGGAAATTAAAGGAGTAATAAATGGAAAAGAGATAAAATTATCCCTTTTTGCAGATGATATGATATTATATCTAAGAGATGCCAAAAAGTCCACCAGAAAACTCCTAGAAATTATTAACATGTTCAGTAAAGTGGCAGGTTACAAAATTAACCTACAAAAGTCTTTGGCCTTTCTATATACCAATAACAAGCAGTCAGAGAAAGAGCACATGGACACTCCCCTTCACAATAGCTGCAAAAAATAAAATAAAATAAAATATCTTGGAATAAACCCAATCAAAGACATTAAAGAGCTCTACAATGAAAAATTTAAATCATTAAAGAAAGGTTGAGGAAGACATCAGAGGATGTAAGGACCTCCCATGCTCATGGATTGGAAGAATTAATATTGTGAAAATGACCATCCTATCAAAAGTCATATATAGATTCAATGCAATGCCAATCAAAATCCCCATGACATTTTTCACAGAATTGGAAAAAACCATCCTAAGATTCATATGGAAGCACAAAAGACCTGGATAGCCAAAACAACCCTGAGCACCAAGAGCAATGCCAGGGGGATTACTCTACCAGATTTTAACCTGTATTACAGAGCTGTAGTCATAAAAACAACATGGTACTGGCACAAAAAT
>NW_008340932.1:2428562-2428992 GCF_000622305.1 Nannospalax galili
GGTACTGGCACAAAAATAGACCCATAGATCAATGGAACAAAACTGAAGACCCAAATATGAGTAAATAAGATTTCAGCCACCTGATATTTGACAAAGGGGCCAAGAATATTCACTGGAGGAAAGACAGCATGTTCAGCAAATGGTGCTGGCAAAACTGGATCTCCACTTGTAGGAGAATGAAACTAAACCCCTATCTTTCTCCCTGAATAAAAGCCAATTCCAAATGGATCAAAGACCTCATTGTAAAGCCTGAAACTCTGAAACTGTTAGGAGAAAACTTTGGGAAATACCTACAAGATATAGGTATAGGAAAGGATTTTCTGAACAGGACATCAATTGCTCAGGAAACAAGGGCACGAATGAACAAATGGGACCTCATTAAACTAAAAAGCTTCTGTACATCAAAGGAGGCAACCAGGGAAGTGAACAG
>NW_008340932.1:2429324-2429433 GCF_000622305.1 Nannospalax galili
GCACTCATCCCCCACTGGTGGGGCTGCAAATTTGTTCACTCCTATGGAAAGCAGTGTAGTGAACTCTTAAAAAACTACAAATGAACCTACCATTTGACCCAGTTATATC
>NW_008340932.1:2429534-2430210 GCF_000622305.1 Nannospalax galili
TGTGAGTATGTATGCAGACATAACTACAGGAACCAGGATAATGTAAAGGAAACAGTGAGGTAAAGGAAAAGAAAGAACCTGAAAGAGAAGAACAGTAGGAAACAGGCCTTAATAAGGGAGATATGGATAAAAATTGGGTTACTTTAAGGGAGTGGGGAATGAAGGGTATACAAGGACCTTAGAGGATAAAGGGAAAGAAGGAGCTCAAGAGAGGTAGGACTGTAGGAGAAGGGTATTATTAAGGGAGAAAGGGGGGAAATGGGGTCACCTTAAGTAGGAAAACTATGGTGAAGGGGTGAGACAATGTGAGAGGTAAACAATGCCTAGCTAGTTTTGAAAACCAGAGGGAACCATATTATTCCTACACCCTACTGACAAATTATACATAGCAGATCAAGAAATACATGTGTAGGGAAGGTCTATCTGAGAACAATTTGTCTTTGCCTTAGATTTATCTACAGGACACACAGTAATTAAAAGTACCAAACTGGCGGAACTAACCTTCTTGGATGTTTAACAGACATACTTTGAGGCCTATAATCATTTGGTCAGAGGGACATAAAGGACAGTTTTTGCTCCTTACCTTCCTAGGTTGGCTAAGTTCCAGGGGACTATGAGCACCTATCAAAATGTCCTATAACTGTGGTGAGTCACCTGTCCTGTTAATCAAGTAGGC
>NW_008340932.1:2430435-2439115 GCF_000622305.1 Nannospalax galili
ACCTTAAGAGTAAAAATAAATTGGTTTGTCTGGGCCAACTGTATGGCCTCAAACATCCAAAAGGAAAGGGGTCAATATAATTTCTTAAGAGTCCATATGCATAGCTAAAGGTTACATAACAAGCAACAATGCCAGATAGGAGATACCTTCTTTTGAGTTGCTGACCAGGGTGACCAAAGAGACTCCCAAATAGTAACCCAGCATAGAACTGGGAAAATGAACAGCAGACCCTAATCTTATCTAAAGGAGTATTGACAACTGTTTGCTGCTAGAAGAGGAACAGCTGACCCTCCTAAAACAAAGACCTCTAGATAGGCTGACTAGATTCACCAGAAGGGCAAGTAGTCGGCATTGGCTGGGGTGCCAACAACACAGCAGACAGTAGCAGGGATATCAGCATATGAGGGCTCTAGTTGGGGGAGGGAGGCTACGGATGGGTGCCATCTGGGAAGTGGGTGTGTAGTTGAATAAGATGGTTTGGGATGCTCTGTGGGATACACACACACACACACAAATCAACAAAAATTTAAAAAATGTATTATATTTAAGGAGGAAGCATGGAAATTTACATCATGCTAATTAGTAGAGGTGATAAACATTACCACTGACATCTACCCGATGACATACACAGGCGCCAAGGATCCAAGTGCAACCGATGATGACTAGTAATAATCAGATACATACAGATTAGAGATGCATGCACCGACTTGCTTCTTTAACTAGATTCTACAACTCCAAAGATTCCACCACTTCCCAATAGCTCATTAAGAAAATCTAGAACCAAATTTGAGAGCTATGCCAAGCAATTAAGATAAATTCTTTACAAACTTTTCAAAAAGCAGGAGAGAAAACTTGTTACCTCATCCTGCGATGCCAGTTGAACCCTGATACACAAACCAGACAAAGATATCACTCACAAGGACACTAAAGATAAAATGACTCATAAATTTTCAACAAAATGCTAATCATTTAAATGTAGGAACAATAAACCATTATTTACAATGACAAAGATTTATCTCAAAGTGAAAGACTAATTTAAGATTGAAATTAATCAGTGTAACACATCACATCAACAAAACCACCTGATCATCTTAATACATGCAGAAAAATTATTCAATTTTAGAAGGGAACTTACCCATCCTGTTTGTTCTAGTTTGCTGTGATAAAACAATGACCAAAAGCATCTTGGGAAGGAAAGGGTTTTTTCAGCTTACAACTCCTAGAGCACAACCTGTCACTGAAGGAAGTCAGGGCTTGAACTCAAGGCAGAAACCTTGTGGCAGGAAATGTGGAAACTGCCATGGGTGTGCTATAGCAAAAGATGTATCTTAGCTCAGAAAATTGTTAGTGAATATGTCAATGCTGTTGTAATGAAATGCTTCTTCTAAGTATGTGTTTATTAAATAAATAAGTAACTGGGAAAAAGTAGGGCATATTGCCTGTATGTGTGTAAGTGCACCTGTGTCATTCAGTGCCTGCAGAGGTCAGAAGAGGGCATCAGCTCCTTTGGTACTGGAGTTGTGGATGGTTGTTAGCTCCCATGTGGGTGTTGGGATTAGAACCCGGGTCTTCTGCAAGAGCAGCCAGTGCTCTTATCCCCTGGGACCTCTCTCCAGCCCTACTCTTTCTTATAAAATTACCTGTACGAACTGTTTTTCCCACTTGTCAGTCCTAGTTTCATTTATTTGTTTTATCTTGTTTTCTCCCCTTTGGGCTGTCAATGTTGTATTTATCCTTTCAAAGAACTGGCTCTTGGTTTTTCAGATCCTTTTAAAAAATTTTCATATTTTGTTACTTTCTACTTAAAACTTTGTTTTACTGTCATATAGCTTCTTTTTGGTGTGTTAGTATTTGTCTATATGTTTTCTTTTTTGTTGTTGTTGTCTATATTGTCTAAGAAAATACCCTTAGAGACCTGGTATTCCCCCCCCTTTTCTCTCATAGCCATAATTCTCCAGTTTTAACACACACTTATCAAAGTCAGTTATTTTTAAATAAGTAATTTCAGTATTCACTGACCCTGGCCTCTCTGCCTAGACTTCTCCATCAACCAATGTTGGTATGTTGCTCTGTTGCTGTACTGGGTACACAGAATCCTTGGAAGGTTTTCTAGTGCTCTGAGGAGCAAGGCATAAGTATCTCCTCTTCTTGATGTTTGCAAAAATGGCATGAGGATTTGTGACACTTCTTAAATCCCTCTGGGAATAATTCAGGATTGATGGGTGTTGGTTCACTGGATTTTTTAAAATAAGGGTTCAGCCAATGTCTATAATCTAATTAGGATAACCTCTGACATTCTTCTTAAAATTTTTTTGATTCACTTATTTATTTATTATTTATTTATTATTTTTATGTGTATGGGTGTATTGCCTGCATATAGGTAAGTGTACCCATGTCGTGCAATGCCCATGGAGGTCGGAAGAGGCTGTCAGATCCCCTGGAACTGGAGTTACGGACAGCTGTTAGCTGCCATGTGGGTGCTGGGATTTGAACCTGGTTTTCTGCAAGAACAACCAGTGTTCTTAACTGCTGAGCCATCTCTCCAGCCCCTGATTCATTTATTTTCATTTTATGTGTATAAGTGTTTTGCCTGCATGTAAGTTTGTGTGCTACATGTGTACCTGGTGCTGTCAGAGTCAGAAGATGGTGTCAAGTCTCCTGGGACTGAAGTTACAGAAGGTTGTGAGCCACCATATGGGTGCTAAGAACTGAACTCAGGTCCTCTGCAAGAGAAGCAAGTGTGCTCAACTGCTGAGCCATATCTCTCCAGCCCCATAATTTCATTTTAATTAAGGAAGAGGCTCTATCATAGTAAACTGTATGATCTTTGTAGAAATTCTCTTTTTCCTGTCTCTCAGGATTGCCCATTATATTAAAGGATCTATTTTGGGGGAATTTCAAGGAAAACCTTTTATTTTTCAGTAGAGTCTCTCTCTTTCTCTCTCTTGCTCTTTTTTTTTTTTTAAATGAAAAGCTTCAGTTTTAGAAATCTCACTGTTTACTTTTAGTCCATGATATCTCAGGCCCACTCCAAAAGAGAAAGTGTGTGACAAATGATCATTGATCTTCAATCATGGAGATAAAGCAAGGGTATTGGACTGTAGTAATCATGGGAATTGATGATGGTAGGTGATGGGAAGACTTTGTATAACGCTTGGAATTATTACTAACCATACTGAGGCTTTCATTTCTGTAAACACTGGTTAGATTTCCCAATGGGGCTATGATATTTTGTGGCATCATCAACCCCTATTGTATGCTTTCATCATGACTCCATAGATGCCCTGCAGAAGCTGGCAATACGTTAGAGAGTTCGATGAATATAAGCCTATTGACGAATTGCACTTCTCCATCTCCTTTTGTTTCTTCACCAGTTGGATTAATGCTGTGACCTCCGTGACTGACACTGGTCTGGAGAATGACTTCCCGTAGGATCTGCTAATTCTTATCTTTGGTTTCTATATGATTCTGATCCAGGTAGCCACGATCCCATTCATTAACCAGGCACTCTGCACATCTGCAAATCAGGTGTGCAGGCTAAGACTTCTCTCTGTTCGCTCTGGTTGATCTTTGGGACTCTAGCTTTAATCTGTGCCTGCAGTGATTTAGGGAAGTCTCTGCCAGGGGAAAAAGGCTGGGACTATGTTTTATACACTAGTGAGCCCCAGGATGAACTTTCTGATTTTATAACCTGAGGAAGGAGAAACTGAAGAAGGCCCTGAGGAGAGCTTTTAATAAAGCCAAGTTGTTCTAATTATCTTCACAGCTCTGGAAAATGTTCGTCAGGCATCTCCTCTGTTCTGTTAACCATCTGGGCTCTCATTATCATTTGCAAGTGTTCACAATACGCTAGGCATGGAACCAGGCCCCAGGAGGTAACAACTCATTCAGGAAGGAGTTTCCCCTGAGGCCTTACACCCTGGAAGGCAGCGAAAGACAGAGTATAACATCAACAAGAAAGTCCACACTTTAAGGGGGAGAAAGACTGATAAAGATTTTAAATTAAGCTACGTTATAGCAGCAGCAGAACAGGCAGGCATCAATAGCAACATTTCATTGAACTAAAGAGTAAAATGGGCTAAGGAGAGATGAGGAGAATATTGCACAATGGAGTTATACGAACTCTCATCCAAAAAAGAATGTTTTATCATCTGTGAGGATATTTCCTTACATGATTTGAAATGTTATGTTTAATTTGAATCATTTATCCTTTTTAAATTTATTTATTTATTTATTTTTATTTTATGTGTATTAGTGTTTTTCTTGCATGTTAAGTGCACTGGTTTTATGCATTGCTTATGGAGGACAGAAGGGGGCATTGGATCCCCCAGAACTGGAGTTACAGATGGTTGTTAGCCACCATGTGGGTGCTGGGATTTGAACCTGGGTCCTCTGCAAGAGCTGCCAGTTTTCTTAACAACTGAGCCATCTCTCTAGCCCTATACATTTATTCTTAAAGTGGAAAGTTCTATGTGAGATGCTTGATATAATGTCTGGTGAATAATTGGCATTCAGAGATGCTGGATATTTCTATGGTTATCATAACTATCATTAATGATTTCTACATTCATTAAAATCCAGGTAGCAGTTTTACTGCTATCTTAAAATAACAAGTTGATGTAATCTCTACACTGCCACTGAACATATACATATTCCAAGCAGGAAGTAGGAAAAAAGATTGAATTTGGGAAGTGAGGAACACTCTACTGGTTAGTAAAAATTGGGGTACCTTACTGGAGTTGCTTCACTTTTTAGGCTTTCTCCATTCCTTTTTGAGATTGGTGTTGTCATTACCAATTTATAGATGGGAAAGTTGAGATACCGAGAGATTTTTCATTTCTTCCAAGGTGGTACAGCTGGAAAGGTGGAGCCAGGATTCAAATCCAAGCAGTCTGACACTAGAACCCATGCTCACATCTGAAATTCGGAATGCAGTTCCTTCAGATAGACTCTAGGTGGCCAAAATGTCAACTGAAAGAATCAAGCCAAACACAGAAGTTGTTTGAATACTTAGATATAAAAAAAAACAGTCCATGGTATTTTTCTAAGGGCCTATAAGGACCCCTGATCTGGCAGATCATTCTCTTGGCATCTGCCGCCTCCCTTTTCCCAAGGGAGTGTGTGAGTGAACGGTACCTCATTAGCCTGTACTAGGACACACTAATGGTTATGCCCTTCCATTTCAAGTCTAACTCCTAGTACCAGTGCACTGTGATGCTGACCTGGGGAAGTTAGCAGTGGGGTGCTGCCTTTACTTAACATCTTGGTGTTTTGTTCATATTAGAATTTTTGTGTTGATTTTGATTTTTGTAATTATTACATTAAAATATTTATGTTGTTTATTGAGATTTTTGCACCATCTTATGATTTTGAGCAACTCACATGCTTTGTCTTTGTGGTAAATTTGACTTGGTTAGTAAAGGTTGGGTATCCTAATCTGAAAATTTAAGTTAAAAAATACTTCAAACTCTCTGTCTCTGTCTCTGTCTGTCTCTCTCTCTCTTGTGTGTATGTGTGACTACTCCTGTGTGCATGTGCATATATGTGTACATGTGTGCACATACGTGTGGCAGCTGGAGGAAAACTTTGGGAACTGTCCACGTTGGCTTATGAAAAGGGTGTCTCATGGTTTGGAGCTCATGATTAAGTGAGGCTGGCTGGCCAGGGGGCCCAGGCATCTACCTGTCTCTGCCTTTTTAGCAATAGAATTACAGGCATGCACCATCACATCTGTGTTTTCAACTTGGTTTCTGGACATGGAACTGAGGTCTTCATGCATGCATGGCAAGTTCTTTACTACCTTTCAGCCCTGAAACTTTTTTGGAGAGAGAGAAATTAACTTCTTAAAAACAATACTTTAAAATTGATACACACACACACACACACACACACACACACACACACACATATATATTCATCATACATGGTATTGGGTTTCATAAGTACATTTTCATAAAATACATAATGTGCTTTGAGTATATTCTGTCCCTGTCCCCTCTGGTCAGTCTTCTTCATTCCCCTGGACCATTATACTTTTTTCATGTCATATATTCAACATGATTTTCATACATCTTTATAAACTCTATGATTCCAGTATGAGAGGACATGAGATATTTGAATTTCTGAAACCGACTTTATTGGCTTAATGTGATCACGTCCAGTTGCATTCACTTCCCTGGAAGTGCCATAATTTCATTCTTTATGGCTCAGAAAAATTCCATTGTGTATAAACACCATACTTTCTTTATTCCTTCCCCTGTTGTTGGACACCTAGGTTGGTTCCCTAACTCAACTATTGTGAATAGGGCTGCACTACACACTGATGTGCAAGGATTTCTTTCATATGACAACTTGGAGTTCGTTGGTAAATACCCAGGAGTGGTATAGCAGGATTTTATGGCAGGTTATTTTAAGTTTTTTGAGAAACCTATATACTAATTTCCACAGTGGCTGGACTAGTTTCCATTTCTATCAGCAGTGTGTAAGGGTTCCTTTTTGTCTGCATCCTCACCTTGTTTTCCCCTTCCTTCCTCCCTCCCTTCCTCCCTCCCTCTCTCCCTCCCTCCCTCCCTCCCTCCCTTGAAGTCACTAATCCTACCATGAGCTAATCACCTCCCCAAAGCCTTATCTCCCAACACCTTCACCTCAGAGACCAGGATTTTAACATATAAGACATCAGGTACACGCACGTCTAATCCATACATCATTCCATCAGTTCTTGAGAGGGGTATTGACATCTCTATTGTACTTATGTGCCTGTTTACATTCTTTGCAGTTTTATTAGGTTCTGCATTGTGTATTTTATTTCTCCTTCCTTCTTTTTTGGACAGGGTCTCCCTGAAGTCCCAGCTGGCCTGAAACTCACTATGTTTGCTATGTACACCAAGCTGAATTCAATCTCACAGATGTTTGCCTCCTGAGTTCTGGAATTAAAGGTGTAGCCACCTTACCTGGCTTATTTAAAAAATATTTTTATTAGTTCTTTGAGAACTTCATACAATGTATTTTGATCATATTCCCCTCAACTCCTTCCAGATTCACCTCCACCACCCTACCCACTCTACTTCACGTTCTCCTCCCCATTAAGATCAATATGTGCATAATCTTGGGTTTGGACCCCGCCCTGGATTGTGGCGGATTTACCAAGGATCACACCCTTAAGGAAAACTGAGTCTTCCTTTCTCAGCAGCTACCAAATGCCAACAGCTCCTCAGCTAGGGGTAGGAATTTGTGCCCCCACCCCATGCTGGGATGTTGTCTGGCTTCAGGTCTTGTGCATGCTGTCACAACTTCTGTGAGTTCACGTATGTAACTGCCATGCTGTCTGGAAAGAAAAAACAAAACAGAACCCTTCCTTCCTTGTAGTCTTCTACCACATTTGGTTCTTGCACTCTTTGCACTCCCTCTTCCTCAAAGATTCCCCTGAGGGGAGGGCTGTGATATAGGTGCTCCATTTAGGGTTAAACACTCTGTAGTCTCTTGATGACTGCCATTCTGACTGGGGTAAGATGGAATCTCAATGTGCTTTTAATTTGCGTTTCTCAGATAGCTAGTGAGGTTTTTAAACAGCTTTTTCATGTGTTTAATGCTCATTTGTACTTCATCTTTTGATAACTGTCTGTTCATTTTATTAGCCTACTTATTGATTGGGCCATTTGAGTTCTTGTTAGTTTTTTTAAGTTCTTTCTATACTCGAAGTATTAATCCTCTGTCATATGTTGTCATGGTCGGCTTCTGTTGTCAAACTTGACATACTGGGAAGAGGGAACCTCAAGGAATTTCTTCTATCAGATTGGCCCATGGAGAAATGTGGGAGGGCCCAGACCATTGTGGGCAGTGCCACCTCTGGGCAGGTCAAGCAAACTAGAATGCATGTAAAGGCAGTGAATATTTTCTTCTATTCTATAGGCTCTCTCTTCACTCAATGAACAGTTTCCTTTGCTGTGTAGAAGCCTTTTAACTTCATGAGTCCCTTTGTCAACTGTTGGCTTTATTTTCTGAGTAGGAGCTCTTTCCAGAAACTCTTTTCTTATGCTAATATATTGAAATGTTTCCCCTACTTTTTCCTCTAACATTTTCAATGTGAAACTGAAACTCTTTGAGCACCTACATTAGCCTCAAGTGGAAAAATCCACACTGAACTTATGTGACAGACTGTAGTCAAAACATCACTGCACTAAAGATATGTAAAATCACCTCAGGCTATGTGTTCATGATGTATATGAACCATACATGCATTTCATGTTTAGACTTGGATCCCACTTCCAAAATATCTCATTATGTGAGTGCAAATATTGCAAAATCTGTAAACATCTCAAATCTGAAACTTTCAGATCCAATGCACTTTGGAAAAGGGAAACCCGTTTCACTGGATGCCACCACTATTGTCGCTGTCACTATCCTTGTTGGAGAGTGTTCCTTGGAACTCCTGTTCATGTTCATTTTACTCCAGCTCATATCCCTTCCTGAAGCCTTTCCCCCATCACTCCTTCATCCTCCCCACCTTCATCTAAACTGAACATTGAAGTCTATCTTTCTGGGGAATTCTTGTTTGATTTATCTACCTACAAGGAATATTGCCTTACACTGAATTCCCATGGCCTATTACTCATATTTTACTTAGGAGCTTAGTACTTTTCATACTGTAGGTATGGCAAATATGTTATTAGGTTAACTATTC
>NW_008340932.1:2439296-2441103 GCF_000622305.1 Nannospalax galili
TCCCTCTCCTTCCCCCTCCCCCTCCTCATCCTCTTCCCCCTCCTCCTCCTCTCCTTCCTCCTGTGGTGCCCCCAAACCAGACAGTCTGTTGAGTGATGAAGCATAATCTGCTTATTTGTTATAGAAGCATTTTATGTTTTGTTTTTTGTTTTATTTAGAATTCCTAGCATAATGATTCAATGAAGGACATGGTCCCATTTTCTAGTAGATTTTTTAATTGTTGAGGAGAGTATTCTGTTTTTTCCTCTTTTTCCTTATTTCCTTTTGTGTCCCAAATTGTCTGTTTCCTCCAAGGGGTGGGGCCTGCTGGGGAGAGCTTACTGTACAGGGGCTTCTGGAAGCCATCTTGTGACTGAAGTGGTGAGCCGCCACTAACATGAGGTGGCGGATGTGGAGAAAAAGATGGTCATGGTGCATGGATGTGAGAAGGGGCATTTACCACCCTGGGGTGAGACTGAGGGCCCAAGATGTGTGGGCAAAAGTTAATAGAGACTGTGGGCCGTCGTGGAAGTGATCTGGAATGGCCGGCGGGCTTAGCTGTGCAGAACTGGGTGCCAGGTGTGTGTTTCTATGAAAGTCCCCCAATTTACCCCCTCCCTACCCAAGGGCATAAACCATAATAAATTCACATAAAAATATGTTATATGGTTTGTCAGATTGCACAAGAGACCCCAAGAGAATGTGGTTGACAAAATTGTTGCAGCTGGCAGGGTGGAGGAAGTTTGGAAAAAGCTAGAGAGCTGATGGCAGCGCTGATGTGATTTTTTTACAATGGATTATAAAATCTGTAACTAAAAAGAGGCCAGCCACACAGAAGCATGGGCCACAGCTATGTTGTAAATGTGGGGGTATGTTGAGAGTGTGTGGAGATTTGTTAAACTTTACCCAGAGGCTAGAAAATCTTTTACCCCCAGAGAGGGGGCCTGGCCACTTTGAATAATAAAAGATGTGCCCCAGGCAGGGGAAGCTGAAAAGGCTAGATCCAGTTGCAGAGCTTGAGAGAGAATAAAAGTGGGACACTTTAACTTGTGTAAGGTCCAAGGACTCAGAGGAAAAGACAGATAATAGTAAAAAAGAAAATGACCTGAAAATAAAAGTAGCTAAGGTTGCCCCTCAGATTCAACTGTTGATATGAAAGGAAAAAAAGCTAACAGTGCTGTAGCTAGGGAAATACTCCACGCTGAAACTGTTAAAACTAGGAAAAACTTACAAGCAAGCAGAGAGCCCCTAGACACTTGGCTTGTGAGAGTATGGGACATGGGAGAAAATGACGTCAGTCTAAATCCTTCATCTGTCCTTACGATATAGGCTGTTCAACCTAGGCCAATGCAGTGGGGCAGCAGTCCTTAATGGGGTGGCTGATTAAAGGCATTGAAGACACATGGCCATCACCAAGGGAGACTAACATAGTTAGCAGGGGCTGGAGGACTATAAAGGAGGGGCAGGCATTACTGAGAGAACTAGGTATGAGAAAAGCAATATATAATGTCCAGTTCACTGGGCCAGATAAGACTGTTTTTGCCAGAGATATGAAGGAAAGCTTAATTCAACTGGGACCTCGAGAATGGTATGGGGCTTTAATGGTTTTACTAAGCCCTTTAAAGGGACAGGATCTTTGTAAAGTGAGAGGCTTTGACAAATCTAGATGATTCTGACCAGCATGTAAAATGTGTCTGTATAATAACAGAACACCCTATAAGAGATATAAAAAAGACCAGACAGAAGAAATGGTCCAGTTGGGTTACTCAAAGACAAATGTGGCTGTTAGGGAAAGAGGAATTTACTGCTTGTTTGAATATACTGCTTG
>NW_008340932.1:2442351-2443252 GCF_000622305.1 Nannospalax galili
CTAAAAGTTTAATCCTCTCTCACTTCTCGGAGGTGAAGGAACAGGCTTTGAAATTGGGCCCTAGCATCAGGAAGAGTAAGTTTGGCACTTTCTGCTCGACTGAATGTCCCACCTTTGGAGTAGGTTGGCCGACCCAGGGGTCCCTTTCCCTGGACACCATCGGCAAGGTCAAGGCTGTCATTACCCAGCCTGACCCAGAGGGCCACCCGGATCAACTCCCCTATATCCTTTTGTGGGAGAATCTGACAGAGGATCCCCCATCCTGGCTAAGGCCCCTCTTGGTGAGAATGCCTCATGCTTGCCCACCAAAAGTCTCCATCATGGTTGCCCAGGAAGGTTTGAAGTCCTCCAGTCACAGAGGCAGGGATCCTAGTGCTCCGCCAGTTCTCCCCGAGAGCTCCTCCCTCTCCCCCCTTTATCTGTTGAGCAGCCGCCACCTTATGCAGCTCCATGAGATGGAGAAGCCGAGGCGGCCTATGGAGGGGGGGATGGAGCCAGGGGTCTCCATGGGAATCCAGTGGTTGCCCCCTCCCCAGACTCCTCCATGGGAGAGGATGGAAGACCTGGAGAGGTGGGAGGAATGCAGCTAAGGTCTCGGGGAAATAGGGACCGAATAGGAGAGGCCCCCCGCCTCCACCACAGGAGGGGCTGTGCCAGTGCTGCCGATACGAGCAATTGGCAGCCCAGATGACCAACAGTATCAATACTGGCCATTCTCCTCTAGCGATCTTTACAACTGGAGGACCCAAAACCCCCCATTTTCTGAAGACCCCAAGTGTCTTATAGGTTTGGTGGAATCTATTATGTTCACTCATTGCCCCACGTGGGATGACTGCCAGCAGCTGCTCCGCACCCTCTTCACCACTGAGGAGCAGGAGCGGATCCTTAATGAAGCCAGGAA
>NW_008340932.1:2445394-2446462 GCF_000622305.1 Nannospalax galili
GCATTTGACAGATTAAAAGAAGCTCTTCTCCAGTCCCCTGCCTTGTCTCTGCCAGACCCAGAAAAGCCCTTCATTTTGTTTATAGATGAAAAGAAGGGAGTGGCCAAAGGAGTCCTGGCCCAGCAACTAGGCCCGTGGAAGAGACCTGTGGCTTACTTGTCCAAGCGGCTGGACCCAGTGGCCTCGGGATGGCCATCTTGCCTGTGCATCTTGGCTGCCATCGCCCTACTGGTAAAGGAAGCTGACAAGCTGACCTTTGGCCAGGACCTGAGGGTGACAGCCCCACATACTGTGGAGGGGATTCTCAGGCACCCTCCAGGGAAATGGATGACAAATGCCAGGCTCACCCACTACCAAGGGCTCCTGCTGGACTCTCCTTGAATCACCTTCTCAGCCCCAGTGACCCTGAATCCTGCCACTCTCCTGACAAACTCAGACCTGTCAACCCCCATCCATGACTGTAGAGACATTCTTTCTGAAATCATCCAGGTACGGGCAGATTTGAGAGACACGTGGCTGCCAGCTAGTGAATTAGACTGGTATACAGATGGAAGCAGCTTTGTGCAGGATGGGGTTAGAAGAGCTGGAGCAGTGGTAGTGACACACGAGGGGAAAGTCGTTTGGAGTGCAGCCCTGCCCCCTGGCACCTCAGCCCAGAAGGCGGAACTAATTGCTCTCGCAGAGGCACTGGAGAGGGCAGAAGGCAGGCGAGCTAACATTTATACCAATAGCAGGTATGCTTTTGGCATGTTCATGGCACCATCTACTGGGAAAGAGGATTCCAGTCCGCAGAAGGAAAGGCGCTGAAGAACTTGAAGGAAGTTCAAAGACTGTTAGCAGCTGTGGAAAGGCCTAGGGCAATGGCAGTTATACATGTGCCTGGGCACCAGTCCAGAAAGACTCCTGAGGCTATTGGTAACAACTTTGCTGATGCAGAGGCCAGGAGGGTAGCTCTCTTAGACCCCATTGTGCTGGCAGCTCTAGAGGTACCCATACCTGAACTACCCACCTTACCCCCCAGACCTGACTATTCCCCACGGGACCTTGAGTGGATAAGAAAACAAGCTC
>NW_008340932.1:2449889-2450863 GCF_000622305.1 Nannospalax galili
GTAGAGACTAGCGATGGACAGGAGAGACGGAAAGCTTCCCCTGATTTAATTGACATGAGATTTATCAATCCGTACAACAGGCAAAAAGTATCTCTTGAAGCTAATAAGATAAAAATCACCTTTACCTCAAAAGGAAAACAAGATAGGAGGTGGACAAGTGGGCTGACATGGGGCCTGAGACCTAACTCATGGCCACCGACTATAGGGGTTATGTTTCAGATCTTCCTCAAGGTCGAGGCAGTAGTCGAATTGGCAATAGGTCCCAACCCAGTGCTGAAACCTCCCCGCCCAGAGCCCCGATGTCCTACACCGAGGCTCATTCCCCAGCCTACTACATCTGCTACCCCAACTATGGGAAACCCACCTCCTTTCAAGAATCCCATGTGGGAAATGATACAAGCAGTGGTAGAGACCCTAAATCACACCAGTCCCTCCCTTGAGGACCCATATTGGTTATGCTACCCTGGATCCCCACCTTTCTATGAAACAATCGGGATGAATGGCTCTTACACTCTCAACAGCTCTCATCCTACTTACTGGGATGGGAGACCATGAGGATTCACTATTTCCCAGGTTTCTAGCACTGGTACCTGTGTAGGCACAGTTCCAGCATCCCAAAGCCAGGTATGCTCCTCAAGCGTTACTGGCCCATGGGAGCAGGAAAACTGGGTTATACCCTCTTCAGGATGGTGGCTTTGCTCAAAAATAGGCCTCACCCCAGCATTATCCACCTCTGTGTTTAACTCCACTGCTGAGTTCTGTGTACTAGTGGCCATTCTGCCCCGGCTTTCATACCACACCCATGAATCTTTTCTCTCTTACTGGGAAGAAAGACTAGGTCCCCTTAGGAGTAAAAGGGAGCCCATCACGGCCCTAACCATTGGGACCCTCTTTTCTTTGGGGCTGGCCGGAGCAGGAACGGGAATTGCGTCCCTAGTGACACGGGAACAAGGACTTACAGCCCTAAGACTGGC
>NW_008340932.1:2451157-2469293 GCF_000622305.1 Nannospalax galili
AAATGTCCTGTTGTTAGAGAAAGAGGAATTTACTGCTTGTTTGAATATACTGCTTGTCTGAATTTACTACCTGAATTTACTTGTTTAAATTTACTGCTTGTAACCAATTAACTCAACTGGAGACACAGGCATCCAGAGATAGGGGCAAGCGCTACAGCCCTCCGGGAGCCTGACCTGTCTGATCTGTGTCATGTCACGTAGACATGTCTGCTTACACAAGATAACAGGAAAGGGTCATGCCAGGCACATACCACCCATGCCTCCCCAATTGAGACACCTGAAGGGAGTTGTAACATTTTTCTTGTTTTGAAGTTATTGGTTTGTGAAATGCTTGCTTTGAAACTATTGGTTGTATAAACGCGGCTTTTGTGTAACGGTTGTGGGAGCCTATATAATCTTTACCTAAAATTGCCTCAGGGTCGATCGCTCTAACCAGACCTGCATGTCTTGGAAGGATGGTCAGCCCCAGCTAGCTGGTTTAATAAAACTCTGCTTGATTTTTGCATCTCCATACTTGTGCATTTGTTCTCCAGAAGAGACCCACTGAGTCACAGACCCTAACAGTGGCAAGGCTTATATCAATCCCAAATTCCCAGAGAAAAAAATAATAGAAAACCAAATTTGGTACTAAGGCATTTCTGGAAGGTTTTAAAACCAGAAGAACAGTTTACAAAATACATTCAAAGGATAAGAACTGCACAAGGGGTGGTTAATAATCCCTAAGGATTAAATAAGATGCATTTCTATTCTGATGAAGGCTATCCTAGGGGTGGAAGCAGTTTTTCCCACCAAGCTCTCCCCCAGCAACAAGGTGTGGTCAATGGGGAGATGACAGATATGGCTACAGTCAGGAGGCAGATCCAGGGTCTTTCTGACTCAGGGAACCAACCCCCCCCTCCAGGGTCTGCTTGACTCAGGGAACCAACAAGTTCAGGGGGGATGGGTGAAACCCCCTGCCTCCTTAGCCCAGTGCAGGGTCAGGTAACTGGAGCCAATACCTGTAAGTGTACAAAGAATAAAAGAATACAAAGACACTCCATGTAAAATCCCCCAAGTGTGAAATGATTCCAAAGGGATAACTAAAAATGGTAAAGAGCTAACCAAATTAATGCCTCGTACCCATGCTACGATACCTAACAAGGATCTAGGGAGAAAACAGTTAATACAAATGGACAAAACCTTTCCATGCTATGTGAGACTATGATTATTTATGATTGATTTAATATATAATGTTAACTTTCCTTCAAGTGTTTTACAAATGTAAAACCCATTTGAAAGATACCTGAAGAAGCAAAGGCCAGCTATAGCTGTAAGATTCTTGGGAGTTTTATGGTTGGGTAAGATTAAGACAGAGACTCCCAAACCACACAACTGTTAAGAAAATCTACAGTACTAGGGGCGGGTTGCCCCCCTATGAGTTGTTTGTCAGAGAGAGATCCTAGAGGTCCTCACATTCACCAAGGCTATTGCCACTAATGTCGGTTGTACACTAGAAAGGTTGGTAAGACCATGTTGTTGAAGATGCTGCATGTTGTGAGCGTGGGAGAAGAAAAGGAGATGGAGCTGAGGCTAAGCCAAAAAACTCCATGCTACTGAATGGATGACATTCATATTGCCAGAAGGAGCTATGCAGATGGTTGGGGAAGAAAGGATCCTCTATGATTCTACCTAACAATGGACCCCGTGTGCTGTACACTGTGGACATGCCAAGCAATGCTTGCAAGTGCAATAATGGCTTGGCCAACATATGTACAACTGACAAATTTCTAATTGGATAAGGTCCACTTCTGGGGTGGAACACACATCTGGTGCTGTAGACCAGGCCAACACCTTTTGTCGAGAAAGGCTACAGGCCATAATGGGGAAGCCATCACAAGTATACTATTTAATGAATATAGTACACCTACTGGGATATCTTCTAGGCATTTATATTTACATTCATGTTTGTTTAAATGTGTCTACTTCCTTCCATTTGTCTTTATAGTAGAAGAAACACCACTGAGATAGATCAATGGTCACAGCCTAAAGATGACTAATGGGGAGGCCCAAGAAGTCACTATCTCTCCATGATGAGAGATCGCCCTACATCTGTCACCCCCTCCAAGGTTCAGGGACCTTAGTGGAAGATTGGCGGGAAGATTGTAAGAGTGGAGGAAAGGGGTGGAGTGTGTCCCAAACTGCCTGTTTCCTCCAAGGGGCAGGGCCTGCTGTGGAGAATTAACTGCAGAGGGGCTTCGGGGAGCCATCTTGTAATGGAAGCGGTGAGCCACCATTAATGTGTGGTGGCAGACGTGGAGAAAAAGATGGCTCTGGTGTCTCATCCACATGGATTCAAGAGGGGGCATTTATTGCCCTGGGGCGAGACTGTGTGCCCAAAATATGTGGGTGAAAGTTAACAGAGACAGTGGGTGGGTGTGGAAGCAATCTAGAATGGTGGTCTGAGCTGCGCAGAGCTGTGTGCTGTGCTAGGTGTGTGTTTCTATTAAGTCCCCCCATTTACCCCCTCCCTACCAAAGGGCATAAACCATAATAAATTCACATAAAATATGTCATATGGTTTGTCTGATCATGCAAGACACCCCCAGAGAACTCTGGAAACACCTTTATTCAGCTGAGATGTTGGATTTCAGTTTAACGAAATGATTGTGAATTTGGATCTAAAGCAATTCAATAGTGTCCAAGATGCAGAGATCTGGCAAGGGCCATGACAACAATGGGAACTCACACAATTCTCCTCTGGGCATCATCCCAAGCTTTGCCTTCCCTATGGTTTCATTGAAAAAGAGAGACTTAATGAAAAGTCTGACTATTGGAAAAGGCAGAAAGAAGACATAGTGTATCTGTGGGTGTGTCTGGCAGGTGCTCAAGTGTCTTTCCCAGACAATGCAGATCAAAGCATCCCTTCTATCAGGACACAGACACATTGGTGAACATGGCCAGAAAAGGCATCATTTGTGACATTATTCTGATTAGAAGTGACTGCGCACAACTGGGATTCATTTTGGTCATGCTCAGTGGGTATGCTTTAAGGTTTTGGGAGCTGGGACTTGGGGAGAAACCTTCCTTCCTCTTCTGTGACAGGGACCAGGGGCCTTGTTAGGAATCCACATAGGCAACAGTTGTCTCTTTAGAGACCACTTTAAGCACTGTATAGGGATCTAAGAGTTTTGTAGCTATAATTAGTGTCTTTTCTTAAAGAGATTTGTATTGGAGTTGGAAGCCTATAGGAAGAGGTTGTTATCCAACATCTGGTGACCTAGTCTAGCATGTAATTGAACTACACTCAGGGTGAAGGTTGCATCTTAACCAGATTTAGCAGATCATGGAAACAAAGAAGAAAAGAGTCCTTGGCAGGACAGAACTGCGTAGAAGGGTCTTGAGGGACGTGGTATGAAGTGACTGCCAGGCAGCTAAGATCTTATTGTATCTATATCGATTTGCATTGTGTGTGTGTGTGTGTGTGTGTGTGTGTGTGCGCAACAGCGCGCATGTGTGTGTATGTATGTGAAATGTAGGAGGAGTCAAAGGAACACAGGCTCCAGGACTGCCCCAGCAAACTTCCTGCAGTGCAGTGCTTTCCTCATTACACCCTTAGGATGCTTTATCAGACAAAAGGAGGGATATGACCTTTTAGAGACTAAGGAGAAGTAGTGGATAAAAAGAAAAGCATGAGTCAGGTAAAGCTGAAATGAAATTCTGGTGATCAGATAAGCTAGTTCTCTTGATTCATGCTCACACAGATAACCCAAACCACTTGCCTTTATCTATCATTTTCTCTATTAGGTCAGTTCAACACTGGTCTGGCTGTCAACATCTTATCCTTTAATGATCATCAGTGTCTTCTCTACTCTGATGCACTGGGATTCTGTCAAAGAACATTTCATTCACTAGCTCAGCAGCTTCCACCAGCCTTCAGGTACTAACAGATTGTAATGCTGGCATTTGGGTTTGTTGATGTAATTAATGGTGCACATTTACTAAGTGGCAGCTGTTGGAAGAGCATGGGAAACGTGAAATTCAGTTACATGGTAAACCGTTTCTAGAACATGTACAGCTCTGTACTTAATGACAGTTTCACCATTTGCTAGCTGAATTGTCTTGAAATTGTCATTTAAACTCTGTTTTGGTTTCTTCATCTGTAGAAAGGATAAGAAAAATTTTTAATAAAATGATTTTGAAGATTAAAATGAGTTAATACATAAGTTATGTAGAATAGAATCTGTCAATGTGTTTATTATTGCTAATAAAGTTCATACAAACACCTACTTTTCCGGTCTTTTTCAGACAGGGTCTCCTTGTAGCCTCAGCTGGCCTGGAACTCACAAACCTGGCTAATCTCAATTTCACAAAGATCTGTCTCTGCCTCCCAAGTGCTGGAACTAAAGGTGTGTGCCACCATGCCTGGTTCAAAACCCTATTTTTGTAAAACTTAATAATACCTTTCTGACAAGTAAGCACATTTCTACGTTAAAGACAGAAGTGTAAAACCTAAGGATGGCTTTTGAGCTTTATAATTTTTCATCAGTTTTAGTGAGATTTTATTCTCTGGGTATTTTATGTTTTAAAATTTATCAACAAAACAAAACCAATACTCAACAGAACATGGTCACAGTACTGTTCCCTCTGCAAACTGTTTCATATTTTATTTGATAACTTTATTCCAGGAAACATATTAAGCCCTTATGGTGTGCTGAGGTCCCAGGGCACACATTCAGAAGTCAGACTGAAGAGAGGGTTTTTGTAAAAACTGTGATCTGAGCACAGGTTTGAAGGTAGTGTAAGACTTGGGAAGGACTTTGAGTTAGGAAAGATAAGGTGTTCTAGGAAGAAGTACTATTCTTCCAGAGATATGAGAAAACGAGGGGCATTAGATAAACTGCCAATAATTCAGAGCAGCTGGAGAGAAAATGGGGGAGGGTGAGGTGTCATTGTGGATGACAGGGTGGAGTAGTTAGAAAAAGTCACAAGGAAATAAGTAAGGTCGCCTTCCTGAGTTTTCCCAATACACCGAGGAGGCTATGTAATAACCGTTCCCTTCTTGAGGTATCATGGCTAGGTTTTTAACAAGAGGATGAGACATAATCAAATTAAAACATTAGAAATATCAAGACTTTAGTTGATATTTCAGTTAAAAGAATTGTCAAGAAGTGGCAAGAGGTAATCTGACCTGGGAGTCAGCGAGAGCAGTTAGTTCCATGACCATTGCTTTAAACCAGACAAGAGACAAAGAGGGTGGACAGTAAGGGAAGCACTTAGGACAGAATCCTCAAATGGGTGGTTGCATGGTACGCAAGGGACCATGCATCAGCTGTAAGGCACTGGTAAGTTTTGGCTCTCAGTGGTTATATGATGGCAGGGTGCATAGCGATGGAGGTGGGAAAACATACACTCTTTTATTATAGATAATCACATGCATCTTTTTTTCTTGATATTCTAAGATGACTCCATATCACAGAACTCCCTTGAAGGCAGGAGTTCAGATCAGTCATCTCTGAAGCTGCCTTCTGAATACCTGCCATATTTTCAGTATGTTCACTGCCAGTGCATTATGAATTAGGTAACTCCTATTTGCAGCTTCCTGACTTGCTTCTCACCATGGTCATCCCAGGTACCACTGCCTCATGGCAAAGACGAACCTCACCTTGGTGACAGAGTTCTTCCTCATTGCTTTCACTGAATGCCCTGAACAGGCAGTCCCTCTCTTCCACCTGTTTTTATTTATCTCTCATCACTTTGTTGGGGAACTTGGGCATGATCACTCTGACCCTCATGGATCGCTGGCTCCATATACCCCTATATACTTCCTTCTAAGTCACTTCTCCTTAATGGACATCTGCTTCCCATCCATCACTGTCCCTCAGCCAATGGCCGTGTTGTTGGAGCATGGGACAACTTTATCCTATACATGCTGTGTTGCTCAGTTCTTTCTGTTTACTTTCTTTGGGTAAATTGACTGCTACCTCCTGGCCCTCATGGCCTATGACCGCTATGTTGCCGTGTGCCAACCACTTCTGTACGTCACTATCATGATGCAGAGGGCACGTCTAGGTTTTGTGACTGGGGCTTACATTGCTGGCCTCCTCAGTGCCTTGGTGTGGACAGTCACAGCATTTGCTCTCTCCTTTTGTGGAAACAATGAAATCAACTTCATTTTCTGTGACCTCCCCCCTTCTGCTAAAGCTGACTTGTGGGGATAGCTACACCCAGGAAGTGGTGATTATTGTGTTCCCTATTTTCGTCATCCCTGCTTCCATGGTGGTGATTGTGGTGTCCTACCTGTTCATCATCGTGGCCATTCTGAGGATCCCTTCAGCAGGAGGCCAGGCCAAGACCTTCTCCACCTGCACCTCCCACCTCACCGCAGTGTCTCTGTTCTTTGGTACCCTCATCTTCATGTACTTGAGAGATAACTCTGGACAGGCCTCAGAACAGGATCAGGTGGTGTCTGTATTCTACACAACAGTAATCCCCATGTTGAATCCCCTCATCTACAGCCTGAGGAACAAGGAAGTGAAGGAAGCCTTGAGGAAAGTTCTCAGTAGGATCAGGCTTTCCTAACCTCTTCCCACCTTGGAACATCCCACCAATCACCTACTCTGTACTCAGCAAAGCCAGCATTCTAGGCCCTCACTATGATAATATGCCCAATATTTAAATACATATATCATGATTCAAGGTATGAAAAAGAGTAAGAACTTTAAGTTCAGGGGGAGGAAAGAAGAAAAGTAAAAGGCTGCTTGAGAAGAGATTAAAGTGTGAGCTCCGACTCCTAAGAAGTGTGATATAAATGTAGAGATCTCACTGGTCTGTGATGATAGAACAAGATTATATTTTTGGCAAAAATTTCCATCATATAGTAATGTTGAAAATGTTTAGAAAATACTTTGTAGTCAGTAGTTAAATTCTATAATTGTTTATATTTTACTATATTTACTTTGTTAAATAAATATAATCTACCTATTAATTTGCCTATCCATCAATGTATGCACCAACCTGTGTTAACTTTGATTCATCTTCAATGAGTTGATTTAGATATGGGCATTAATATGTTCCATCTCTATGTTGTTTAAAATCATGTCAATTGATGTTCAAAATTTAGAATTCCTTAATTTTAATTTTAATTAAAAAAGTTTTTTTTTTTTTCAACAGAGTCTCATTTAGTTCAGGCTGGCATCAAACTCTCTATGTAACTGAGGATGATCTTGAGCTCCTGGTCCTCCTGTCTCTACCTCTTGAGTGCAGGGATTACAGGCCTATACTACCATGTTGGGCTTATACAGTCCTGAGGACCAAACCCAGGGCTCTGTGCATTCTAGGCAAGTACTTGCCTACCCAGCTTAGCAATATCCTGAGCTCCAGAGGACACAAAGAAGATATTCAGCTTTTTGCTTATTTATTTGGGTGTGTGTCTGTGTGAGTATATGTGCATATGTGTGACTGGAGGCCTAAAGAGGGCCTCAGGTGACTTCCTCTGTTACTCTTCACCTAGTCCTTTGAGGAAGGTTCTTTCCCTGGAAGTCAGGAATCCCATATGATTCTCCTGCCTCTGCTCTCCTCAGTGCTGAGATTAAAGACATTTGTGGGACACTTGTAGCGCTGGGATCCAAACTCTTATTCTTATGATTGCACAGGAAGTGCTCTTAACCACTGTGGCATCTCTCTAGCCTGGAGATCTATTTTTAATGGTGAAAGTATGGCAGTTTGGATAACCTCTGAGGGAGCTAATCTCTGGAGAAAATGGCTTCTCCCTCCCTCAGCATCCATTGACTGCTTGTAGCGCTTCATTTTGAGGTGGGACCCCATGCAATTTCCTTCATCCACCTTGGCATGTCAACTGATTTTGTCATTATGCAGATCTTGATAGACAGTCATATTATGGAGACTTTGTTGGTGCAGCTTCCCTATCATGTCTAGAATGCATTAACTAGCTGCAGGTGTCTTGTCCTTTTGATTCTTACATTCTTTCTGCCCCTTCTTCTGTAATGTTCATTGAACTTTAGGTATAGAGATTGCATTGTAGATGTATCACTTAAGACTGTGCATCTTAAAGTCACTTATTCTCTGTGTGTGACCACTTGTTGAATTTTGTAAAACTCTCCATCTGTTGTAAAAAAAGAAGCTTTTTTGATGAGTGGTGAGAGGTTCACTTGTCTGGAAATATAAGGATATGTTTTTAGAATACAGTAAGAAATTATTTTGGTCTAGGGAAGTGACAAAAATAGGTTATTTTTAGGGTCTATGACTTCTCCAGCTATGTGTACTTGGCTATATTTACAGCATCAAGTGTGAATTCCCTCCCATTGAGCAGGCCTTAAGTCCAATCAGACAGCTGTTGATACTCTCAAGATAAAAATGCCACTACTGTACCCATAGAGATAATTCGTTGGGATGGTTTTCTCCAGAGACTAGCTCTCTGAGAGGTTATCTAATCCCAAATAGGCAGTCTTAAACACAGGTTCATATGAGCACCAATAAATTAAATCAGTGCATTGTATATATATATATATATGTATATTTATAAATGCATGTATGCATATGTAACAATAGTAATCAAAGAAGAGGACAAGAAATTCAGAGGGAGTGGGGGGCATGGGAGGAGTTGGAGAGGGCCTGGGAGGGATAGAAATAATTTCAATGCAATAGTATGAAATTTTCAAATAAAATATTGTTAAAAAAATTTGATAAGTAGAACCCCAGATGGTAAACCTCATAAAGCTACGTATTTATGATGTTTTAATTTTAGTTTAGTTTAGTATTCAGCAATACCTTAAGTTAGTTAACTGATACATAGTATAATAAATACATATTTTCTGAATTACTGAGTAATCTACTCAAACAAAAAGTGAAACATCAATCTGGTGAAGAGGAAGTGACTTTGCTGTCTTTTGGAATTGTTAAGTTATATGTATATTCCCACTAATAAAAGGGAAAAATGCTATGCACACAAACTTACTATGTATGTATGTGTGTATATATTTATGTATGCATATTAATATGCTAATATAGTAAAAATATTACAAAACATATGGAAAACAGAAAGACAAAAAAGAAAGGGTAAATGGGAATAGAAAAATTTATGCAGTTTAATTGACCCAATTAATGAAGTTGATCCTATTTAAAAAATATATTTTTAGATCCTGATAGTTGTTCCCAGGGATGTCTTCCACTGATCTCTAAAAAGCATCTACAGTAACATATCTGTTGACTGATATTCATCACTGAAAATATGCTGTTATCCACAGATTCTAGATTCTCCTGTTCTGTGGTATGCTTTGGAATCTACTTAGTGAAGGAACACCTCTCTCATGGCCCATAATGATATTTCTGTAACACAGGTGTCAACTTTGTTCTTACATTTTTGTCTGTGGGTAGGAAGAACTTTGGTACATTTCATGCAGGCATGGCAGGATGATTCCTGTGTGCTGCAAAACATCAGTCTACATCTAAGCTTCACGGCATGTATTAATTCTTGATCTTTATCTCTTTAACTATAGACACCTTGATTCAATTAAACCCTGGAGGGAACAGATCCCATATACTCATCTTCTTTTTTTATTTTCTTTAATCTTTACTCCAAAACATAAACACCTTCTCTCTCTCTCTGTTCCCTGAAATACAAAGTAAACAAGTTTGTATTTATACAAATGATGCCTACATATGGGAGCTAGGGTTGAGCTGGTTTGTTTTTGTCAACTTGACACAAACTAGAAACAGCTTTGAAGAGAGACCCTCAACTGAGAAATTTCCCCTATCAGAATGGCCTATGGTCATGTATCTGTAGCCACCACTGCTGCTTCCTCCTCCTCCTGCTCCTCCTCCTCCTCCTCCTGATCCTCCTGCTCCTCCTTTTCCTCTTCCTCTTCCCCGTTCCTCCTTTTTGTCCTCCTCTTCTTCTTCCTTTTCTTCTTCTTCAAGAGATTAGTTTATTTTATGTGAGTATGTATATGCATCACATGCCTGCAGGTGGTTGTGAGCTGTCATGTGGGTGCTGGGAACTGAACTGGAGTCCTCTGGAACAGCACCTAGTGCTCTTAAACACTGAGCCATCTCTCTAGCCCTGGGACATTTTCTTAATTGCTACTTGGTCTTGTAGGGCCCAGCTCACACTGCAAGTGGTGCTGTCCCTCTGCAGGTGGGCCTGGGCTGTATATGAACGATAGCTCAGCAAACCAGGGGAAGTTAAGTATCAGTGAGAAGTGTTGCTCCATAGGCTCTGCTTCAGTTCCTCCTCTAGGTTCCTGCTTGAATTCCTGCCTTAGTATCCCTCTATGATGGGCTGTAACTGTAAACCAAACAAATCCTTTCCTCACCAAGTAGCTTTTAGCTCATGTTTTATGACACCAACAGAAATTGACTAGAACAAGGAAGATGGTGTGTAACAGGATTATTTCAAACACACGCTACTCCAAAAATCTGAAATAGATCCTAAATAGAACAAAGCAGAGCAGATTTGTGCAAGATGGAAATGTGGGTGTGCACAGTGCTAAAGGGTATTCAGTTTGTTACCACATAGTAAAATGAAACACATCTAAATAGTTAAATACACATTTATTCTATGACAGGATACTTAAAAATGCATCATAGTTTTTGCAAGAAATAGTCTATCCTTTGAATAGTATTTTGTCCGAGTATTAAAACCCAGGACCAAAACAAGTTGCGATTAAAATATTTCATACATCATTCATCAAAGAAGCTTCCTTTTGCAATAGATGGAAGCTGTTACAGAATTCTACAACTGGTCACATACGGAGACTATATGTCAGAGAGATGTCCAGCCCTAAGTGACACATCTACAGTGGAACCTCTACATCTAAGGCTCATGGATGGAGTATAGAAGAACAGTGGATAGAGATCCCTCAACTGTCTCAGTGAAGCTTCCTCATGCAACAGAGTGTGATACACACAGAAGGCCACAATCGGCCAAGGTGTAGAGAATAAGAGACTGCAGAGTGTGTGTCCCTGGATAAGGCTTCTGTATTAAACCTTACCCACCCATTGCTCAGGGACCATTGCAGAAGAAAGGATGGAAAGATTATAAGAGCCAGGATTGGTGCATGAACTTTAAGAAACAGAGGCTTTTAGGTCTCTGGGAACTTGCTCATATGAACTTGCAACAATGGTGACACCTTACACAAGACCCATGCAGACTCAACTAGACAAAATCCAGCATAGAACTGGGGAAATCAACAGCAGGCCCCAACCTCAGCTGATGAACTATTGTCAGCTGATTAGAAATCTTGAATAATTTATAAGATGTTTTCTGCATATTGAAAAAGGTAATATTTGCTCCTTGTAAATTAAAAAGGGTGCTGAGGAGTTACTTACTCTCAGAATCTGTCAGAAGGAAAGGAGTAGAGAGAATGGAAAGGAAGCATCGAGAGAGTGAACTTCCTGACTTAAAGGAACAATTTAATGTCTTCCAGAATGTTACTAAAAAAGCAGGGACATTTAGGTTGTTTCCATTTCTGAGCTACTATGAAAGAAGTAGCAACAAAAATGTATGTATAAGTAGGTCTACATAGGATGAGTCCTTTGGGTATATGTGAAGGAGTGGTATAACCAGATCATATGGTAGATTCATTTTTCTTTCTTTTTGTTTTTAAAGAGTTCTCCACATTGCTTTCCATAGTGACTGCACAAATCTGGGTACAAAAGCTTCACTCGATAGACCTTATTGTATATGGTGGGGGAGGCTATAGAGGGGTATGGATGGGGGAGGGGGGTCTACATATGATTAAGATGTATTGTATGAATTACACCAAAAAATCAATAAAAATATATATTGAGGAAAAAAAACTAAGCAGGCATTTAAAGTTTCTATTGAAGAAAAGTTGAAATGAAAAAGCTGTAGGAACTTGGCCCCAGTTGTAGAGGGGACTCCGTCTCCTTTTTTCTTGCTTTAAATTAGCATGTATTAATTGTAAAAGTAATGAATTTTGTTCTGTGTGCAATGCACCTCCCGCATTGTTGCCTAGCCCCCCCATCCCCCCAGCCCGCTGGTTTTTTTCCTTTCAACTTTCAAGTCTTCTTTTCAGAATATTTTTCTGTATACGAGAGAAAACATTCAATATCAGTCTTTCTGAATCTGAATTGTTTCACTTAACATGATGATCTCCAGTTCCATACATTTCCCTGCAAATGACATGATACAGTTAATTTTTATGGCTGAATAAGACTCCATTGTGCATACTTACCATATCGTGTTCATGTATTTACCCATTTCTGGGTACCCAGTCTTGTTCCATAACTTGGATGTACTGAACACTGCTGCAATAAACAAGGGTATGTAAGCTATCTCTGTTGTATGATTATTTGGATTTCTTTGTAAATATACACAGAAATTTAGCTGAATCAAACGGTAGCTCTGTTTTAGTTTCTAAATTATTTTTTTTATTATTTAAAACTAGCTTATGCAGTTTTATCATGACATGTGCACATTTTTGTTTTGTTGATCCTCTTCATATTCTTCCCTACCAAGCCGTGCAGTCCCTTCCTGCTATTTGTGACTCTTTTGTGTTTCCATATAAACTTTAGGGTTGTTTTTTCTTGTCCTATGAAGAATGTCACAGATGAGGCTGCATAATCCATAATCTGCTTTTGGAGCATGGGAAGAAGCAAATATCTATTATTTCAAGCCACTGAGGCATCATGATTTTTCTCAATAGCATAACCTAATATAACTCAGGTAGAATTCTGGGCCCCTTGGAAATGAAATTAATGAGGACACTAGGAGATAAATCCAGAACATGTCTTTGACGTATGCAAGAAATACCCTTTTGTTATTTCATTTCTCTTTTATATTTTTACATAATATTTTTGACAGATAGAATTTTAAACATTTTATACAACAAATATATGTCTTTTATGATTTTTAGCATGTGTTTTTAGGTTTAAAAAACAAATCTGGGCAGGTATGGTGGTGCACCCTTTAATTCCAGTCCTGGAGGATAGATGCAGGCATCAGATCTCTGAGTTCGAGGCCACCCTGGTCTACATAGAGTGTTCCAAGCCAACAAAACAGCAACAGCAACAACAACACAAAGAAACACTGAAAGACAGAAAATCGAAATGAATATCCTTCCAAATGGTGAGAAAGCAACAAAAGATTTGCCTGTATTGTTTATAACACTGGTCAGTAATCTGAAGGGTCTTGTAAGTTGTGAGATACAGTTCAAATTTCTCTTCCAAAAGAGTTGATCAATTGTTCCTCCACCAGAATCAGAGATTCAGCAGATGTTTCTTTCTCCAACAGATGTAATGTACCACCTCAACTGTAGACACTAGATGTGTCTTCAAGCTTTGTGATTTGTTCTACTGATAGATCTCCACTTCTTTGAAAGACACAGTTTCGTTTATTTTAGCTTTGTACTGAGCTTCCATACTAGGAAGGGCCACCATTCTCACCCTACTCTTTTTATTTTTCCAAGTTTTCTTGGCTGGCTTTATCCATTTGTCCTCTTTATTGCACTATTTTTGGTGGGAATGTTTTCTTCCTGATAATATGTCATTTTTGGAACAAATCTTTACCTAAAGGTAATGAAAATGCAGCCCTTTGTGATGCTTAGTGCTATTCATTTTGACAGCTCAGTATATATTCTTAAAGATGTTCCTATACCTATATAAACATATTATACCATAAATCCCTCAGAACTGTTATGAAAACCTTTTCAGTTCAAATGGCTTAAAAATACAATGACACTTAATCATCAAATAAAAATGAATTTCCTCAATGCATGTAGCTATAATGTTTGATTTGGATGGTTTCAGGCACGATTTACTCCAGGAATCCAAATGTTTTCATCAGACTTTATTTCTTAGCTTTCCATCTGGTCTATTTCTAGCAGCATAGCATAGTCAGAGCCCTAGATTTAAATCCTCAAAGTCTATGTGGTATTTAAACATCCCAGATCCTTCTCTAGCTGTTGTATTATCTGCTAACATCTCATAAACACACCCTTTCCTGGAGAATTATCCTCACCTAAAGAATCACTTTTTTTTTTCTAGAAATACCTACAAAGTCACAACCAACCTGTTGGCTACAGTGTTCAGTCAGTAGATAATTGACATGATTTGCAAAAATCCTGTGTGGGGGCAGAAAGGGTACACTGTAATTCATATTCCAGAGTTTCCTAAGGATAAGGCCAGTGCTGGACTCCATATGAAAAGACAGCTTGCCGTTTCCTGCTTCATACTCTCCTGTATGTTCTGTGAGTGTGAGTACTCACTCAGTGAAGAGACACTTGCCCATTAGCCCTGCCCAAGACCTATTATAAAGAAACCTAGTCTAAAATGTAGCTCTTCCCTGAAATCCAAATAGAAGTTCTAGCATAATGTTTAAAACAACATTTATTTATTTTTATCTATATGTGTATTAGTGTATTGCCTGCATATAAGTATGCTTGTGTCATGTAATGCCCAGGGATGTCAGAAGATTACACCTTGGTACTGGAGTTATAATCAGCCACCATGTGGGTACTGAGAACCAAACCTGGGTCTTCTGTAAGAGCAGCCAGTGCTCTTAACCACTTGGCTATCTCTACAGCCCCTGATGCTTAATTCTAAAAAACAAGGACAATAATTATACAATATACCAAAGTACTTGAAATAGTCCATTTTTAAATAAAGAATAAAGGTAATAGATAATTACTGCTACAAATCCCTCTGTTACATTGAGTGAAATAGTCTCATTACTGCCCACTCTTTCTCCATTTCCTCCACTCTGCCCCAAATTCCCAGTTTACTCTGTAAACACTCCAGGAAACATAAACAAACTCTCAACATACAGTTATTTTAAAAGAGATTTAGTTCAGGGGATGAAACAAATGTCATCAAAATGCATTGGAAGATGGACTTTCCTGTGCTGTCAGTAGGCCCCATTTGTAGTTATCTCCCTTCTTTGTAGTGTATCTTTGCATCATTTGGCACCTGAAATTGCAAACACACTGGGAAGATGAGTAAAAGCTAGTTACCAAAGTGTTTACCTCTTTTTTTCTTTAATATTTTTATTGAGATTTTGTACATTTCATATAATAGCTCTTAATCAAATTTAGACCCCCCCATCTGTGCCCAGCCAGAGGGCCCCGCCCCCCCCACCCACCGGACCTCATGTATTCTGTCATATATGTGAAGTCCTATCTGGTCAAACATTTGTATTCAGATGTCCTTTGGTGCAAGTTCATCCACTGGAGTTTAGTCAGCCTATCTAGAGATCTTAAAGAAGATTTGTCCCTCACCCAGCAGTACTCAGTTGCCAACAGTTCTCAGGCAAAGGCCTGGGCCTGCCACCCATTTCCCTCTGTCTATGCTGGGCCCTATCTAATGGGTCTTGTGCATGATGCCACTGTTGCTGAAAGTTCGCACGAGCAAGCTTCCAGTGGTCTGAAAGCCTCTGCTTCCCTATGTTCAAGAACCAAACCTGGCTCTTACAATCTTTCACCTCCTTCTTCCACAATGGACCCTGAGCTGCGGGTGGGTGAAGTTTAATATAAGAGTCCTATACTGGGACACACACTCTGCAATCTCTTATTCTCTAAAACTTAGCCAGTTGTGGCGTTCTGTACGCATCACATTCTGTTGTATAAGGAAGCTTGACTGGTGAGTCTTTTTATTTACGAGGAAATGAGATACATGGTGTCTTTGAGACCCTTTTCTTCTGGAAGAGCTCTGATGCTATAGTATGGAGTGGATGAAAGTAAATAGGGCAGGGAGTGAGTTTACCGAAACACAAGTTGTTAGCAAGAAGCTAACTCTTAGGAACTAACTGTGCAGCTGAGAGAAGGCTAATCGTTAAGGAGTGAGTATGAGGGCATAAGACAAGTGGCACTGAGGGCAAATTGTACCGTTCTAACCAAGCCACTGTTTGTTCAGAGACAGGGAAAAGAACTGTAACAGACAAAGGCATAGAGACCTTGGAAATCTATCTTTACTCAGTGCAGGACCAAATGAAGTGTGCTTAGATCACCAGAGACCTAGTTCCTCCTGAGTCAGTAAACATACTTTTTTGTGAAATTCTCAGCAGATAATGCAACCAGTTCCAGCCCCTGAAATGTGACTGGACAGTGGGACTAAGATGACATGCAGTGTAAAGAAATCTTTATGAAGAGTTCCAGTCCCCATACTACCTCTCAGTAACTAGTTGAACAGAACATGAGGGTCAGTGACAAAAGTTTATTCCCTGAAGGAGCTGCTCTTGTGCTGTTTGACTTAGAAGGTTTAGGAGTTTCTGTGTAATCCCAAAAGGTTTGCATTTATCCTTCAAGACATGCAGAGAAGAGATAATGAGTTTTTTTCCCAAGGTGAATTCTCTCTGTATGGCTGGCTTTTCCCAGGAGCCCTGGAAGCCATCCCTGGAGGTGATTCATAATCCAAGGAAAACCTTTCCACTGTACCACTCACAGAGAACCATCCTCCAAAACATTTTATATACAGCCCACCTTGTGTAGTAAGAAGAAAACCTAAAATCCTTGAGTTATGTTGAACCATGTGAGTAATCTCAACTGCTTCCTACAAATGCTTAAATGAATATATATATATTGGTCTGAATTCAAACTCAGTAAACCAATAGATATTCCTCTAAGTCACAGAACTATTTATTGCCAGGGAAGCTGTTGGGTTGATACTGGCTCTGCAGTAAGGTCCATTAGAAAAGTGAACTGAGGAGAGAACTTGGCCATTGCATCCTGTCATCTTATGGTACGCTGTTTATCCTGGGAGTTCAGTTATTATATGGAAGAAAATAGGTAAGACTGGGGAAGCTTTTTGAAGCCTCTAATTTAAACTTTAGAGAATACAGTTTCATAGGAATGGAGCTGACATTAGATCAGAGTTTAGACAAAAGGGTTCCCTATAATTATTAAACTTGCTGTATTTATACAGTGAAGGGAAACTGACCGTCATTAGAGCTCTGTCTTTGGAGTAAGACAGGACTGGGCGAGACTGAAGATCCTTTTACTGGCTAGTACTCTGATCTTGGACAAGTTATTTAGCGAACAACGAAACTCTTCTCAAGGACAAAATAACAACTTTTTCATAGGGTCATACAGACTGTAGAGGATAATGTATGCAAAAGGTGTCACACTGTGATTGACCCAGAGCAGGTGTTCAAAGAACAATTACTGGTGTTTGGAAGAGCAACATGGCATGTTAGTTCAACTGAAGACAGGGGACCAAAGTAGAATCTAAGGCTTTGTTTCCTCACATGTAAAATAAGGGTAAGTATGCTACTTTATAAGGTTATTGTCAAGTTGAACATAAAACACTTTTGAAGTGTTTTGCCTCTATTACTGAAGAAGAGCTCAGTATGGGTGATCTTGAGACATTGATTACAGTAAGGTGAGGAAAGTTAACATTGTTAAGCTCCTTCATTGCTCCCAAAGTGACTCAACCTTTTGAATAAAAAAAAAGTTTGAGAGAAAGTTATAGATTATGATAAGGACAAGGTTTGAGTGCTATCTCTTTCTCTGGAGAATTCTTGCATAAGAAATTCCTCTTTCCAAGACTGGAGAGATGCTCAGTGGTTAAGAACATTAGCTGCTCTCACAGAAGACTTGGCTTTGGCTCCCAGCACCTACATGATGGTTTTCAACCATCAGTAACTCCACTTCCAGGAGATCTGACACTCTCTTCCTGTCTCCCATGGGCATTGCACAACACAGGTGCACTTACATACATGTAGGCGAAACACATACACACATAATAAAAATGACTATCAAGCAATCTCTTCTTATCTTCCTGAAGATCTCATAGTCCTCTATGTTGAATATGGTAAAGTATATTACAGATAATAATGTCAACCTACAAGTATTACAGTTTTCTTAAAATGTTCACTAGCCATAAATCTTTTCTTTCCTTTTGTAAGCTGTTCTCGGTTTAAGGAGGCCATTACTTCCCTGTATTCTGAGCTTAATCCAATCTGATGTTGCCCCAAACCCCTTTTTAAATATCATACAAAACCGAATCTCACAAGCTGATATTGGAATAGTCCTTCTGTAAAATATCTTGGAATTTGTCTTTCTGTGAAATAAGCAAATATCTGTATCTATGTATCTATGTATGTATCCATGTATGTATCTATGTATGTATCTATGTATCTATGTATGCATCTATGTATCTATATCTATCTATCTATCTATTATCT
>NW_008340932.1:2469563-2480246 GCF_000622305.1 Nannospalax galili
ATCTATCTATCTATCTATCTATCTATCAATCTATCATCTATCTATCTATCATCTATTCAAATTTGTGTCCTCAAATGCCCTTCGGTGTGAGTCCATCCACTGGTGTCTGGTCACCCTTAAAGGAGACTGACTCTCCCCCTCCCAATAGCCTTCAGTTGCCAATACTTCCTTAGGCAGGGCTGGGGTTTTTACTCACTTCCCCATATCTGTGCTGGGATTTTGTGTGGCCTGAGCTTATGTGGGACCTGGGCATGCTGTCACCACTGCTGTGAATTCATATGTGTAACTGCCAGTTATCTGAAAGCTCTGTTTCCTTGTGGTTATCCACCACCACCTCTGGCTCTTACAATCTTTCCATCCCCTCATCTGCAATGATCCCTGGCCTTGGGATAAACAACCTGTAGCCTCTTTTTATCTGCACATTGACCAGTTGTGGTTCTCTGTGCCAATAAACATCTGCTGGATAAAGAAGCTTCTCTGTTAAGAGTTGAGTCATGCATTAATCTGTGGGTATAACAATAAGTCATCAAGATTCAGTTTAATATTATGTTTGGTATAATAATAGTATTGGGCTTTGAAGGGATTTTTTTTATACTGTAAATAAAAACGTGGTAAAATGTAATGAAGCAAAATTTTATATCAGAGAGCACAGAATTTAACCATCTTCCACCTCCAGTGCATAACCATTGAGGGGTTAATTTTCCAGTGGTTTAAACTGTTCTGTGACAAATTACCTGCAAAAAGGCTATTTTCAGGACTAAATAAGATAATGCAAAGAATTCAAAATCTTTAGTAGAATGTATAAGTTAAATATGAAACAAGTATACCATTGAATACTATGATATAATTACAAGTAACTAACCAAAATTTCCTACACTACATAAATGAAGAAATAAAATAAAATGGGAATTACATCATAATGTTATGTATGTAAATTTAAAGACAAACTCAGGCCAAATCACTGTATATTTAAATGTATATTTCGGGGCTTGAGAGATGGCTCAGAGGTTAAGAACAGTGACTGTTCTTGCAGAAGACCCGGGTTCAAATCCCAGCACCCACATGGCAGCTAACAACTGTCCGTAACTCCAGTTCCAGGGGATCTGACAGCCTCTTCTCTTCTCCACGGGCATTGCATGACACGGGTGCACTTACCTATGTGCAGGCATAACACTCATATACATAAAATAACAATAATGAAATATTTTAAATGTGTATTTCTAAGTAATTATTAAGGTAACATACATGGAAGGGTATATATAATGAGTGGATATTCATGAAGATAGGGGAAGGAGTGCGAGTGTGGTGAAAAGCAGGGAAAAGAAGACAATGGTTGGTAGTGATTGGTGTCAGGAAGTGAGGAGTCATTCAAGTTTAGATATAAGGTCCAACAATATTGTGTTCAAGTTACTAAAAATAATTTGAGAAAGTGCATTTTATATACTCAGTAATTATTAGATAAATGTGTGTATGAGTTCAATAGTACAGATATTGAGAAAATATTTAAAGAGTCTCAGTATATAAATTATGGCTTGTGAGTGACAAAACCTTTTACTGATCATGGACTCTAGCTCACTCTTTTTCACAACAGAAAAATAGAACCTGAAACCCAAGGAAGGAAGAGAAGTAAGCTTCTGAAGTTTGCTCATCTAGTTAGTGCCTGTCATAGCGATGGCAACTATGGAGCCTGAACAATACTAAGAGGGCCTTCCTGAGGCCAGCGCATCACTGGCTGGCTCCTGATGCTGGAGTGGCTTGGGAGGTCTCTCTTCCACAATTCACTGCTGATAAGAGCTTGAGAAGCCTCAAGAACAGCTTTCATTAGTCCTTCCTTGGAACTGTGTGCTGCTTGTATCTCAACACAGGCACCATGATTTTATAGATGCCCAGGCGTGCTTGGAGCCTCATTTCAAGTTCAAAACCCATTTACAGGTTCCAGTGGAATTAGTCCTTGACTTCAAAATGGGGAAATACAACATGGATTCCCCTTAAGGCCACAGGACCTAATGCTGTTCCCAGGTGTGCAGACAACTAGTTCTTTTACTTTCAGACAACTGTCAACCTCTCTGGGTGTCAGTTTTCTCATCACCCAAATAATAACAGTGTTAAATCATGCCACAGGGTATGGAGGAAAGCAAAGACATTTATAGATAAAAATGTCCGAAAGAAGGATATTATGATGAATTTACTACTACGGATTTTACTTTTAAAATGGAAATTTCATGTTCATATAACAAATAAAATTCCTAGTTGTGTTGGTGGAGAAGAATTTCTTAATAATTTAATTTTGATAGCCATGGGTGTGATAATAGATTCAAGGACTCTGAGTTAGCAACTTCCAACTTGAAGTGTTTGGGGATCTGGTGTTAGGAGGCAGAGAAATGGCTCAAGGGGAATGGTGTAGGACAATGGAACCAGGTATCTTGGATGTAGGTCCTTACAAGAGAGATCAGAAGGATGTTTTTCATGTCTGGTCTCAGATTCTCATCCATAAATGGACCTGATGTTACCTGCCCAGTGTTTATTGTCAGCAATCTGACAATAATTACAAGTAGAAGATTCTAGAACAGTAGAAATGCCTTTAGAGTAAGGGAATGTGAATCTGGGTTTCCATGAAGAGCCTGCCAAGGCCCCGTGGAAGGCATTTTCACGAAGATCCAGAATGCATTGGAAAATGGTCAGCGCCCAGTGGGTGGTGTGAAATGACTCAGATATATGCCTTATGGAAACAAGACATTTTAGGAGAAGCAAATTTTTCCATGACTCAATGTATAGCAAGATAAATATAATTTATTTGAGCAAGTGGCACAGTACAGGAAAAGAATATTCATCTCACTTGGTGTTTGAAGGCTTTCCCTAGAAGCAGCAGAATGTTAGTGTCTCCTCTATACACAGATCTTCCTCCAATTGTGCTAGTCTTTTAATGTGTGTATATTCAATCATAATAAAGAAATGCCACTTTCTATTTTTTATAGCCAATCCATAGGCAAAATATAAAAAATTTAACTAAAATAGTAAGTATTGTCAAATGAATGGAGCAAAAGAGTGAGGGCTGTAAAAACGGAACAGAAAGTAGAGGAAAGAACTGGAGAAAGAACTCTTATTTAGTGACAGTATAAATTTTATCAATCATTGAAAGAAAGATCTGTGTGTATATGTAAAAATATAAATATCTAAAGATACACATGCACATATATATATATATATAAACAAATTTGTTATTTAAAGATAGATAGCACAGTTTATATGAGGGAAACACATTGTTGGCAGGGAAGGAAATCAGTAGATACTATGTGAAGTTGATGACTATAATGACAAAAGCAATAATGGCCCACATCATTTAGCTCCTTCTTTGGGCTGAACACTGCTCTACTCTCCTTCCAGGATTAAGTTATTTAATGTTTGATATATCCCAGTGATACAGGCTTGCATTTCCATATTATGGATAAGGAATTGAGGCACAGGAATGTAAATTTAAATATATGTATATATGTACATTAAAGTGGAAAGGGGAGAATGAGGGAGGAGAAAGAAGCCTAGATGAAGGGCAGAGGGGAACAAGAAAGGGGAATGGCTAGTCGGGGGAAGAAAAACAAAATGTCATATGTTTTCTCTGATCCATGGAACCTAGATTGTGCAAAGATTATTTGAGGAGAGGAATGGGACCAGCAAGGGAGGGATGGGGAGAGTATTGAGGAAAGTGGATAAGAGCAAGGTACAATGATACATTGTACCAATGTCATAATGGAACAAAAAATTAACCATAAAAGGAATAGAAACACAAAGGGATTAGGCAACTTGCCCAAAGCTACAGATAGAAATGATAGGAAAACTGTGAGTTTGAGCACATTTAAATCATGAATGAAGCACAGTATCATTAAGATGACGGTTTTTTAAAAATTGGAGTGTTAAAGACTGAGGTGGAAAGAAAAAGTTGTTTTAGTATTATTTGAATAGACCAGAGTATGGATAATCTTATAATAATAAGAAAATATATGAATGTGGACTACAAAGTATTCAACACAAAGAACAGGACCATCAAGTCCCTCTGCAAGGCTTTCATGAGAAAAATGGATTAAGTTGATTTGAGGGTAAGGGATAAAACTAAGATCAGTGTGTGGAAGGTACAGAGAGACAGAATCTAGTCACACAAAAAGAGAAGACAGAATCTAGTCACACAAAAAGGGAATTATCAGGTACAACTGTCTAAGGATGGAAACGCATATCAAAATCAGATGACTGTATGCTGATATACAGCAAATGAGACTCCAGCCAGAGATGGGGTTGGAACAGAGGCACAAATGGGCATCTTGGTCCCTCCCAAATCTGAGAATCACATCTCTCTTATCTTTATAGAAATGTCCAAATATAAATCAGAATTAATTTGATAGAAACAGCAGCTTAAAGATCATCTCATAAAATTCAGAAGTGCCTGAGGAGAATCAGCCAGATTTAGAACTTCTGAAAAATAAGCTGTGTACAGAGGCTCAGAAATACAAACAACATATACCACAGAGAAAAGCTTCTGTCCTTCAGGCCTGGGTTCTTGACATTTCATTCTTATCTTCAGATGAAGAAACATTCCACACTGAATCCATGGCTGAGAATAACCTCACCACAGTAACCGAGTTCATGCTCATGGGCTTTACTGACCATCCGAGCTGGGAGATCCCCCTCTTCCTGGTGTTTCTCAGCTTCTATCTTGTCACCATTCTTGGGAACTTGGGCATGATCATTCTCATCCAGGTGGATGTCCAACTCCACACCCCAATGTACTTCTTCTTGAGCCACCTTTCTCTGTTGGATGCCTGCTATGCCTCAGTCATCACCCCTCAGATCTTGTTCACGCTGAGCACAGGCAGAACAGTCATCTCTTATGGTCAGTGTGCTGCCCAGTTCTTCTTCTTCACCTTATGCGCAAGTACAGAGTGTTTCCTGCTGGCTGTGATGGCCTATGATCGCTATGTTGCTATTAGCAACCCACTGCTCTACACCATGGTCATGAGTCCTAGAAGATGCTGGGGTTTGATAATGGGAGCCTATGTCTGTGGGGTGTCTGGGTCCATTCAGCGAACCACATGCACTTTCTCTATCTCCTTTTGTGAGGACAATAGAATCGACTTCTTCTTCTGTGATCTCCCACCTCTGCTGAAATTGGCCTGCAGTGACACAGCAAATGCTGAGATTATCATTGTTTTATTTGGGAACTTTGTGATTCTGGTCAATGCCTTGGTCATTCTGATTTCCTACATGTTCATCATCAAGGCTGTCATGAAGATGAAGTCTTCAGGTGGGAGGGCTAAAACGTTTTCCACATGTGTCTCCCACCTTACAGCTGTGGCTCTTTTCTTTGGGACTCTCACCTTCATGTATATACGGAGCAGCTCAGGCAAATCCCTGGGGGAAGACAAGGTTGTGTCTGTCTTCTACACTGTGGTCATTCCCATGTTGAATCCTCTGATCTACAGTTTGAGAAACAAGGATGTGAAGGCTGCCTTCAGAAAGATCACTAGTAGATTCCAGGAGTCCAACATGTGAACCTGAGTGAGGGGACCTCTCCTCTTCATCAGTTTTCTCTGCTTATCAGTAAATATCCTAATAAGCAATGATACTATATGCATATTACACTCATGAACAGAGAGATGGCAGGCAGGAAGTGGGGATGTGTGAACTTTGTGTTCAGCCATTTCACAGGACTTCCTTTCAACCTCTGTCTCCTGTTGCTTTCTGATCCCATCACTCAGAGAATCTAAGGTCTCAGGGATTTTGGATTTTTGACTGCAGTTTTTGGTACTTTTTCCATTTTGTGTTTGCTGCTATCAACGTTACTGTACTTTCTGTGTCGAAGATTACAACGGAGGAACGGTGTGAATGGGTTAACTTTTTTTTTTGTTTCCTTTTTTATGGATAAGAGAGTGCTATACAATACAAGCTCCTTCCTTCACCATAACAATATCTTCTTTTTTGATTGGGCCAGAATAAAAGAACTTGCAAGCTGTCTTGATTAATTCACTGCTTTTCTGCTTTCTTTCTTGATATGTTGATATCTTTAAGGTAAACTAAGCCACCTTACTTATGCAAAGGTCTCCACTAAGGCAAATGCCATCCTTTTCTGAAGAACAGTGCTTTGTGGCTCTTCCTTACCTTATTGTCTTATGGTAAGTTCTCATCCAAGCATCCTGTTTCTAGAGATAGCAATGCCAGAGAACACATGAATATATGTGCGTTTCCTTCTAAGACTAACATCTAGATCGCATAAACTTTCAGTGATTCCTTTTGAAAGAAGTTTTGTGTCACAGGCATGGTCCAATTTGCATTTCATGGTCACTCCATAAGGCAAGAGAGGGAAGCATTGTTGCATATGCAATTAAGTAAACATTTCTTTAAGACTCAGAGTCCTCATAGAATACAGTGGTGGATAAAACAGGGAGTGTAGTTTGGATGTAAATCCTGCGTTACCACTAATTCATCATGAAACTTTGGGAAAATGATTTAATTTCTCAGGTCTAAAACAAGTACAGCAATTCCCAATTCAAGACATATTTTAATAATTGAGTAAAATGCGGAATAAGAGATTGCCTAGCGCAAACCAGGTGTCAGTGTAGATTGCCATGTATCTTTCCTTTTTCTTTACTTTCTGATGTCAACTGTGGGCCTTGGCTACAATTCCATAGCCACTGACAAAGTGAAAATGACTACGGACAATGATAGCCAAAGGCAATGGATTGAGGAAGATGAATTAATGGTTCCTTTGTACTAGGAAGTAAAAAACAAAACAAAACAAAACCTTCAATGTTTAAATATGAATACATTTATTTATGTCTCACATGGTCCAAGATAAATGGAACGTGTCTTTTTATTAGTATATATTAATATATTGTTTTCTGCCCCCATGGTCATTTTAAAGAAGTTAATCCTTTTTTTGACATGATAGAAATAAATTTAAGGATTATTAATTTACATTACCTTCAAAAGAGTATAAATATAAGCATTTAAAAAGTTTACAAATTCAAGGCCAGCCTGGTCTACATAGTGAGTTCCAGGCCAGCTGGGGCTACAGGGAGACCCTGTTTCAAAAAGACAAAAAAAAAAAAAAAGTAGTTTACAAACATTAGTTTTAATACATAAGTCAATACATATGTTCAAATATTTAAAAGACCTACAGACTTCCAGTATTTTTTCGTGTTGGAAAGCAAAAGTTGCCATTGGTTGGTTTTCTTGTTTCACCTTGGCTGCGGTACATTTTCACTTGCTACCTTTCTGTGCTGGATAGCTTTAGTGTCAACTTGACACACCTGGGTTGAGGGAGCCTCAATTGGGGAATTTCCTCTATTGGACTGGCCTGTGGCCATGTCTGAGGGGCATCTTCTTGGTGACGGAGTGATGTGTGAGGGCCCAGCCCACTGTGGGTGGTGCCACCCCTGGGCAGGTAGTCCTGAATTGTATAAGAAAACAGGTTGCACACAGACCAGGGGAGCAAGCCAGTAAACAGCATTCCTCCATGGCCTGTGCTTCAGCTCTTGCCTCCAGGTTCCTCTACCTTGGGCTCCCTGATGAACTGTGACCTGGGAGATGTAAGCTGAGTAAACCCTTTCCTCTCCAAGTTGGTATTGGTCAGAGTATTTTGTCACAGCAATGAAGAAACAAACTAAAACACCTTCCATATGGTCTGATTCATCACCTCACCCTCACATCACCTTCAGATACCTCACATTGTTTTCAGTAATGCAACTCCAAGTCTAGAGCAGCTACGCTCCCTTAGTGATACCGTTGGTTAGTGTTGCTCCCCTACACAACATCCTTCATTGAGTGAGGGAAGAGGGCATATGGAGTGGCATCCATGTACCTCGGGACCAGCATCAGAGCTGCTGCTGTCTTTAAATTCCCTGGAACTGAGGCCCTGGCTACAGTGTTACCCAGAGAGTCTTGGGGTGGCCAGAGAGGGACACTGAAGAAGTCATCTGTGTGGGACACTTGGTACTGGAGGGCCTGAGCACTGGGTGGATGAATCACAGCACTTTAATTTAGAAAATGTGATCACTGGTAACACGGTGGAGGAACAGGTGGACCCACCCCCTCAGGTGTCCCAAGCTGGGCTGAAGTGCTCACGGGCCTCTCAGGCACAAGGCCATCATGTACCTCTGAGCAATGGGCTTCATGGGGTTAGAATGCAATGGTTGCAGCAAATGTGTGTTAACTCAAAAACAAAACAAAACACAAAGAAACAAAACCAAGTTAATTCTTCTTGTTCTTCCACGTGAAAGTAGCCATTTCATTAGCATAAGCTGCCACAGAGCTTGTGGTTGATTCATGATTCACAGATAAGCACCTGGCCCACAAAACTTTGCCATGTGTATTGTGAAGTTGAAAATGTGAAAGGCATTCAGAATAGAAAAACAGATTGACACAGATACAGGATATCCACATAACTACTAAACCTATGGAGAGATTTTAGTAGTAGCCAGGGAATTTCACATTCAAAGCCACAATATGCTCATGGGATTTGTAAAAAATTGAAAACTACTGTGCCTTTAGAGTGGCAAGGACATGAATAATGAGTGGTATATATTTGGTTTAGCAAATTGATAAGATTATTTGGTATTTTCTTTTAAAAATCAGAGATACAGGCTGGGCATGGTGGCGCCTGCCTTTAATCCCAGCACTTGGGAGGCAGAGGCAGGCAGATCTCTATGAGTTCAAGGTCAGCCTGGTCTACACAGTGAGTTCCAGAACAGCTGGGGCTACAGGGAGACCCTGTCTCAAAAAAGACCAAAAAAAAAAAAAAAATCAGAGATACATAAAAGGCGTAACACAGATACACACCTGGTATCTGGTTGTGACCTGGTACACACACCAGGGGGACAAAACCCTCTTGCCCATAAATACCAAGATGTAAGCCCAAAACTTTCACAGAACTTAATAGCACAACGCTCAGAACACTTTGCTGTTTCCTTTTTCTGGCCTTGAGTGCATGTTTGGCTGAACCTGGGAGTCTTCGTTGACAATGGCAACAGAGTATAAAAAGGAAACTAAGCTGTCTTCGAGGCAAAACAGTGGATTAAAGGCTGATTGGGTGTGAACAGGTGAAGGGGAGTGCCATGTTGGGTGGTATTTTGTTTTCCATCCTGTTTCCACCTATTCCTTCTCTGCATTTAATTCAGACTGGACTTTATTCGTTGTTTTAAAAAATATTTTATTTGTTATTTTTATTTCTTATGTGTATGAGTGTATTACCTGCATGTATGTAGTTGCACCTTTGTTGTGCAATGCCCACAGGGGTCAGAAGAGGGCATCTGATTCCCATGGAACTGGAGTTACAGATGGTTGCTAGCCACCATGTGCTGGGAACTGAACCTGGGTCTTCTGTAAGAGCAGACAGTGCTCTTAACTGCTGAGCCATCTCTCCGCCCCTTGGTTGTTTTTTTCTTTTTTATGTTTTTCTTTTTCTTCTTTACTGGGAATTTTTTCCTTAAACAATTTCTTTTTCTAATCCCTTGATTTTGCTTCTTTTTATATTCTTCCTACTCCCCTCCTTTCTCTTGTTTATTTAACCTTGCTTCTCCCCTATTTCTTCCCTTCCCCATCTTCCTTTGTTATCACATTCATTTACTATATGCATACTTGCCTTAAAGAATCTTTTACTTCATAGCACTACTTTTGCCCTACTTTTGCCTTTTTTAGTTAGTGGTCATTGTTGGTGTATTAGTGGCCTCAATTTACTTTAGGTATATTTGTTTCTCTTGCATGATCGATTGTGCTCCTGCTGGAACAGTCTGTTTTCTTTTCACTGAATGGAACTGGGAACTGAGTCTTTAAGAACAGGCTGATCAGCAGGAAGATTATTCCCCCACCTACAAGCCAGAAGAGATTACTAAACCTATGGATACACAAATTATGACACAGAAATGCAAGAAATATGAAAAAGCAGGACACGACTCTTCCAAAAGATCACAACTTCTCAGCTGCTAAGCTAAAAAATACTGAAATAGGTAAAATCCTAGATAAAGATTTAGAAAGTTTTCTGGTAAGAATGATCAATGATCTAACAGAAAAGTATGTGAGCTCAGTCTAAACAAGAAAGTCGGCAGTATAGAGAAGTCAGGAAAATGGGTGAGTAAGTATGCTGCATTGAAGAACAAATCAGCAAGGAAACTGAGATTTTGAAAAAGAACGAAAAATTCAGGAAATGAAAACACTCAATAAATAAAATAAGTAAAACTAAATGCAGTAGAAAACATCCTCAAAGCCTTATCCAGGCTGAAGAAAGATTCTCAGGGATAGAGGACAATGTTGACAATATACTATATTTATTTATTAGATTTATTTTTATTTAATGTGTACGAGTGTTTTGCCTGTATACACACACACACACACACACACACCACACACACACACACACACATATATATATATATATATGCACAGTACATGCATGCAGTGCCCATAAGAGGGCACCAGGTTCTAGTCTGGAACTAGAGTTGTGATGGCTGTTAGCTATTATGTGGCTCTTGGGAACTGAACCTGAGTTCTTTGCAAGACTAAGAGGTGTTCTTAACCACTGAGTCATTTTTCTGACCTTGAAATACCATAGTTAAATATCTTGCAAGTTGTCCTCTGACCTCCACATGAGTATTATGGCATGCATACACACACACACACACACACACACACACACACACACAC
>NW_008340932.1:2480310-2485636 GCF_000622305.1 Nannospalax galili
ATTATATAGAAATAACCCAATGACTCACTTCCAAAACAAGCCAAACCCCAAAGGAACAGACAGCAAGAAAGAATGAAGATCACGGCAGAAATTAATGAAATGGAACTAAAGAAATAACACATACAATCAATCAAATAGTTGATTCTTTGAAAAAATAAGATCTACAAATTCCTAGTCAAACTAACAAAAATAATTAGAATGCTCAAATTAATAAAACTCTTAGCATTATGTTTCTGTGGTCAAATTAGGCCTAAAATGAAGCTTCCATTGAAGGTATATAATTCTGGTCATTTTCTGATGAGATTTGATGGTTATTTGTCTAAGTCTTTGCTTGTATTATTCTTTGAGTGTAATGGCTATCTTAGGAGTGTTTCTCCATTAGCTAATAAAGCTTTTGAAAAAAAAAACTAGAGAAGAAAAAGGTGAGGTTACTACAGATTCCAATGAAATTCAAAGAATAATTAAGTACTTTGAAAAATTATATTCCAAAATAGTAGAATATGAGAAGAAATGGATAAATTCCTAGACATATGTCCTACCAAAAGTAAAGCAAGAAGATATGAAAAACTTAGATTCTTAATAATCAATGAGGATGAAATAATAAAAGTTTTCCCAGCTCCAGATGGAGACTGTGACAGTCTAAACTTTTAAAAATGAGTCAGTATCAATGTTCTTCAAACTGTTTCATAAAATGGAAATGGAGGGAACATTTCCCAACTCATTTTTTGAAGCCAACATTACCCTGATTCCCCAAATGTGTAAGGACATGTAGCTGGAAAAATACTTTTTCCTCTGAAAAGTGTAAGCCAGCCCAGGGGCAGAGCTCTCTGCTGAGAGAAGAGGAAGTGTGCGGCTCCAGGGGTGAGGTGTGGAAGTGAGAAGGTGCATACACAGGCCGTGGGCGGAGACTGTGGGCAGGGCTGGAATGACACAGTCTATAAGTCCTCCCTCTCTATCATATAAACCATGTAAAACCCAAGATAAAAATGTGTTATGTTGTTTGTCCATCACATCAGGAGCAGGAGACCTTGAGAGAGTGATGGTGGGTCAAACAGAGAGCAGGAAGGGGAAAATTTAACAGGACAGGAACACAACAAAGAAGGGAAACCATAGGCCAATTTCCATTATGAACATAGATTAAAAAAAAATCTGAGTAAGAGCCAGAGCAGGGTAATTGCTTGACATGCACAAGACCTTTACAAGCTCATGCCAAACAAAATAGCGATTGGCAATTGCCAGCTGCTGTGAGAGGGAGAGTCAGTTTTCTATAAAGGTGTGGCCCCGGTAGGTCGACCACTCCCCAGGGGATGGTCCCATACCCAAGTATTTGGGCAACACAAATTGAATTCCATGAACTTTAAAAAAAAAAGAGAGGACACAAAGTTGGTTGGGTAGGGAGGCAGGTGTAGATCTTGGAAGAGTTGGAGAGGAGGTGACTATGATAAAGATATATTGTATAAAATACTCAAAGAGCCGGGTGTGGTGGCACATGCCTTTAATCCCAGCACTCGGGAGGCAGAGGCAGGCAGATCTCTGTGAGTTCGAGGCCAGCCTGTCTACATAGTGAGACCCTATCTCAAAAAACCAACCAACCAACCAACCAACCAACCAACCAACCAACCAACCAAATGTCCTGCCAAAATCCCACAGTATTTCTGTATGTTATCATGATAAAAGCTCTGAAGAAATTAGGAAGAGAGATGGAGAGAGAGAGAGAGAGAGAGAGAGAGAGAGAGAGAGAGAGAAACTGGTAGCCAATACTATTTATTTGCTTATTTTTTATTAGCTTACAAAGAATTAGGTTTCACTATGGCATTCTTTAAATAACATTTGTTTTTTCTCTCTTCTCTTCTTCCCCATCCCCTCCCTCCCTAGTACCCTCTCACCTTATTCACATTTTCTCTTGCAGATTACATGTGACCTTTTGCCCTTACCCCTTTCTGAACAACTTTTTCTCTGTTATGCTCTTCCATTTAGTTTTATAGTGCATAATCTGTGGTGGTTTATTTTAATTGTCAACTTGACAAAGTCGAGGATCACCTGGGAAGACAGTCTCTGGGGGAGACTGTCTTTACATCAACTATAGTGGAAAGACCCAACCATCATGGCTGGTGCCATTGCCTGATTTTGGATCCTGGACTGTATGACTGACTGGAGGCAGTGAGCTGAGTGCAAGGATGCAGAATTCATTGTCTCTTTGCTCTTGACTAAGGTTGTGACTAGCTGCTTCAAGTTCCAAGAGACTGTGGAGTGCTCATCCCTAAATGGGACATATATGTCAGACCCCTCCCCTGAAGGCTTAGGGATCATTGTGGAAGAGGGGGTGGAAAGCTAGGAGAGCCAGAGGTGATGGAAGATTACAAGGTGTCTTTTCCGGAAAGATGGGAAGTTGCAGATATGAGCTCATACCAACTGGGACAGCATGCACAAGACCTACTCACCTCGAAGCCAGGCAACATCCAGCACGGAGAGAGGCAGGCAGGAACTCCCCCCTCTTGTTAAGAAGCTATGGGTACTTAATAGGTGCTGGCAGAGAAAGAGTCAGTTTTCTTTAAGGGTGGGATCCCTGGTAGGTTGACCACAATCTAAGGCAGGTTCCACACATAAAAGTATTTGGGCAACACTTATGTGACTCAGTGTAGGGGAATTGGGTGGATAGGGAGCTGGGGGGTGGATCTGAGAGGAGATGGGGGAGGGGAAGAATGCGATCAAAATACACTGTATGAGGTTCTTAAATTTTAATTGAATTTTTATATTTTTGAGAATTTAATACACGAGTACTGCGTTTTTATCATTTCCACTCCTTCCTCTCCCTCTCTGAGCCCTCCTACTCACCCTTTACTGCTCCATCAATTTCCTGTCAGACTTCCAGCCTCATTCTCAGAGTGGCTGCACTAGTTTACACTCCCAGCAGTATATCAGGGTTCTTCTTTCCCACACCCACTCCAGCATTTGTTTTTTATGTGTATTCCTGATTACTGACATTCTGCCTGGGCTGAGATAAAATTTTGAAGTGCATTAAGGAGCTGGAGAGATGGCTCAGCAGTTAAGAGCATTGGCTGTTCTTGCAAGACCTGGGTTTGATTCCTAGCACCCACATGGTGGCTAACAACTATAGAAACTCCAGTTCCAGGAGTTTGACCTCTTTGGGCATTGCAGGACATGGGTGCGCTTAGATACATGCAGGCAATAAATACTCATACATATAAAATAAAATAAATAGACTATCCTCAGGCCTCTTGGGGTAAGTCTATAGCGCAGCTCTCCGTGCTGGGACTCCCTAAGCCACATTCACCCTTCCATCCTGCCGCAAGCCACGACTCTGACCAGCAGAGCCGAGGAAAGGACAATACAGATGCCAAGATGAGGTTCACTCCACTTTCAAGTCTCTTCTCTTTATTGAACGTTTGTACAAAGCTTTTATAGGGAAGCAGAGGGCGGAAGAAGCTGGGCAAGTAAGTTCCGCTGTTTACCGCACCTTCCACAGCCAGACCACAAGGCAGGATGTTTTTAAAGGATGAACAAATTTACAAGGTTGAGGCAGACAATAGTTACTATTTCTGGGCAGTGGGCCCATGGCTCCCTACACCATCCCTCCCACTGTTGTATACTCCTAGTTTGGGCCCTGCGCTATTGCTAGTCTTAGGGCCCCAGACACCTGGGGAACCAATACTGCTTCCTGATCCTTCTAACCCAGACCAACACAGTCCCTTTCTTGGTCTCCAGGAGCACTGCTTTTGGTCCTGGCCCCACCCTCATCTCTCTCTGCTTCCCTGGACCTGCACCACCGGCTAACTCTCCTAGCCCACACTACTATCCTCAGGCCTCTTGGGGTAAGTCTATAGCACATGCCGGGACTCCCTAAGCCACATTCACCCTTCCATCACTCCCACTGTTCGATACTCCTAGTTTGGGCCCTGCGCCATTCCTAGTCTTGGGGCCCCAGACACCTGGAGAACAAATACTGCTTCCTGATCCTTCTCACCCAGACCAACTCAGTCCCTTTCTTGGGCCCCAGGACCACCGCTTCTGGTCCTGGCCCTGCCATCGCCTCTCTCTGCTTCCCTGGGCCTGCACCACCGGCTAACTCTCCTAGCCTGCACTACTATCCTCAGACCTCTTGGGGTAAGTCTATAGCACAGCCCTCTGCCCCGGTACTCCCTAAGCCACATTCACCCTTCCATCCCCCACGCCACCACCGGCTAACTCTCCTAGCCTGCACTACTATCCTCAGGCCTCTTGGGGTAAGTCTATAGCGCAGCTCTCCGAGCTGGGACTCCCTAAGCCACATTCACCCTTCCATCCCCTCCGCCGTTCTATACTCCTAGTCTGGGCCCTGTGCCATTCCTAGTTTTGGGGCCCAGACACCTGGGGAACCAATACTGCTTCCTGATCCTTCTCACCCAGACCAACTTAGTGCCTTCCTTGGGCTCCAAGAGCACTGCTTCTGGAACTGGCCCTGCCCTCAACTCCCTCTACTTCCCTGGTCCTGCAACGCTCCCCAGCCTCTTTCTTAGATGACAGCCTCCTTCTGGGGCTCCGAGGCTTACCTTTACTCTCCCTGATCCTTTGTATACAGTACAACCCAGCTACTCAATCCAATCCCTGCGAAATCTTGGGGCTTCTTCCCACCCCATCTGCCTTTGCATCCCTGTGTGGCACGTCACCGGCCAGGATCTCAGGTCAGTCCAACTCCCAAGTTCTTGAGGCCAAAATCATTCTTAGAAAATTCCAGACCTAAGGAGAAAGTCTGAAAACTTCTGATCCACATTGGAATTGGGCCACCGCGGAACATCTGAAGACAAAAATCAATCCCGCTACAATGTAAAATCAAAAGGGAGAACCAGAAGCTTAGACGAACCAGCTCTTCACACCCAAAAAGTAAACTACAAAGACATACAAAGTTCAAAAAAAGAAGCAGAACTAAACTTGAAGGCCCGAGAATCACACAAGAGTCAGAAACTACAAAAGAAATTCACATGTCAAAATCACAGAGAAAAAATAATAACATGAAATACCAAAATAACATATCCCCACCAAATACCAGTAATCCTCTAGAGGAGCACAATGAGAACCCCTTAGAGACGATGCAGGACATGGAACTCAAAAGAACAATGATGAATATGAAAAAAAGAATTCAGTGAATTTAAAGAACACACAAACAAGGTAATCATAGAGCTGAAGGAAGATAGGGATAAACTTCTGAATGAATTCAGAAAAGAGCTAGAAATATTGAAAAATACTCAGGCTGAAATAAAGAACGAAGTGAAACACTCCATAAGCCAATTAGAAAAGAGCTGAAATGAAGAAGGAAGTGAAACACTCA
>NW_008340932.1:2490455-2491166 GCF_000622305.1 Nannospalax galili
GGATGAGGGTGGTGACAACACAGTGGACAGCGACAGGGATGGTAGAGTATGGAGTCTCTAGTGGGGGAGGAAGGCTGTCTATCTGATGAGTTTGTAATCTTGCTCAGATGCCGAGGAGCTCAGAAGGTGGGCGACTGTGACCAGTGATAGTCATGTATATAGAAATTAGAAATGCATGTGAAAACGTCTCAATGTCAATTGCCTTGGTATAAAAAACAAGTGTCTTCTTGAAGCCCCTCAAATTAAGGTAAAGAATAAGAACAAATCATTCTGGAAGAACGCAAAGGAAAATAGCTTTAGATACTTAAGTGACAATTGAATTTATTCTTATAATTGTTTTAATAGCTTTTGTATAATCTTCATCACTATTATGAGACATAAAATGTATTTATCAAATCTGTAATCATTATGCAAAAAATCTGAATTACTGTAATATTTTGTATATTGTTAAAACTGTAACTTTAATTGTAAAAAAAAAAAAGTAAAAAAAAATTGTATTTGGTTTGACCATGTTTTTCCAATGCCATACAGTACATTATTATTTATTTAAGGTCTTGTGCTGGATCGCTTTAATGTCAACTTGACACACCTGGGTTGAGGGAGCCTCGATTGGTGAATTTCCTCCATAGGACTGGTCTGTGGCCATGTCTGTGGGGCATCTTCTTGATTGTTGAGTGGTGTGGGAGGGCCCAGCCCACTGTGGGTGGTGCC
>NW_008340932.1:2493541-2560847 GCF_000622305.1 Nannospalax galili
CTGGAACTTGTAATGCTAATTACTCTTGCCTTTACTTCTCCTTCACATCTCCTATTCATGATTCAAGGACTTTCTTCTTCCCTTTGAGACAAGAGTTATGAATTTGGGAGCCTTTTAGATAGGCCCACTGAAGGGGTACCCCAATTGCCTCACCCTGTGTCCCTGTTCAGCATGGAAGAAGCCAGAGCAGTCTGTGTCCCTATTCCCTGTTGGCAATTTGGGTAACCACTTTGGAGTATGGTGTGATAAGAATAGGAGGTAGGAATTAGTTAGGCAGTTAGGGTAAAAAGACCCCAAAGAAATGTAGCCATCTTTTTGGCTAAAAGTCAAAATATCCGTGGGCCTCTTAGCAACATACTCTGTTCCAAAGGCCAAAAATATTAAAAGTATTTGGGAGCTTGTATCTAACGCTTAAAAGATTTTAGGGTTACCTCTTCGGAGGGGGGTGTTGGAGGGGAGGGAGTGGGCATGGATTTGATCAAAACACCTTATATACATGTATGAAATTCTCAATAAAGTTTTTGTAGGAATTAAAAAGAATTGCAAAGTTACAAAAAAAGATAAATCTAGAAATGCAATCTGTTCATTAGTACCAGATACCTTTAACAATCATTGGTCATTGCCCTAGAAAAAGTCCTTGAAAGTGTCTTTATGCTTCAGTCTGCAGCACATTTCACTTTAGAAAGGTTTTTCTTTCCATTTACTATGCCTTCGCAGATCTTATTACCACAAGGACCATCAAGTTAGAAATAATGAACAGACAGGGGCATGCTAATTTACATCTGCCAGCTAAGTCTGTCAGTGAGGAAATCTACAGAAATACTTTAGTATGTTGAGTTTTACTGTTTCCAAGTCATGTATCTTGTGCTTGGTAAGTTTTCAGATAAGTGAAGGTTGACTATTACAAAACTAAAGTTTTAGAAGACCTAGTCTAATATATATATATACACACACAGATAAATGTATGTCTTTAACAATAATAATTACAGAGGAATAGATCATGAATTTGAGAGTGAGCTGGGAGAATGGGATGGTTCACAAAAAGGAGGAGTGATGGAAATGATGATTTCGTACCCATGTATGAAATTTTCAAAAATATAAAAAAGAACATTGGATATGCTGAACTGATATGCCCACTTGAGAACATCTTGATATTTTAAATATTAGTCAATAGTAATATGCTCTGATTTATTCATCAATTAGACTATTCTGATGACAGCACTGTAACTAAGCCCCTGGTTTATCAGCTGCATAGCTCCTTCAGAACATATACTCAAAGCCTAATAGAAGTAAAATGTTTTACTTGACTGAAGTTGCCTAGTAAATAAAGTAATTAAGAACCAAAAAAAAAAAAAATAAAAATTAAAGTGGTTACAATTTTTTCAATGAATTTTGTGTATTTCATATAATAGATATCAATTACATTTGGGCACCCAGACCCCTCCCCAGCACATCCACAGGATTACATGAATTCTGTCATATGTGTTAAAGCCTGTGGAATCAAGTTTATGTACCCAGATGTCCCTCATGTGTATCCTTATATTTACAGATAAATATACCAGTCACCACTCATCAGAGAAGCCTTTTTTTGTAATAAATTTTTGCTAAAATTCCTTCTGGGAGGTGCGAGCAGCATCTAGCTCCCTCCTCCCACCATCCTTACAACAAAACAAGGTATAACTTCTCCAAACTACAGTTTGGGGAACTAAAGAGTTTATAGGACTTCTATACAGATCAGTGGGTGAGGAGGTTACTTACAGAAGGACGGGCACGAGTGGGATTTCTTCTACATTGTGGCAGGGACCCGGTGACCCTCGGGCTGCTGCCCAAGATGACGAAGGCTTCCCCTGTCCCTATCCTTAGTCCCGCCCCCATGTACCACTCAGGCCAGCTGGTTGGATGGAAGGCATGACTGACTCTCTCTGCCCCTCTCCTCCTATGGAAAGTTTGTTTGTGGTGATTGAAGCAAGCAGATGAAGCCCAGCTGGAGAAGAAGGCATCTGTCCACAGTTTGTCAGCCTAGCTTTCCAGGCGGAGGACAAGTCCATACAACATAGTTGAAGACTATTATAGAATTCTACAACTAGTCACACACAGAATAAGTGTCTGTGAGATGCCCATCCCTAAGTGACACATCTACAATGGAACCTCTATATCTAAGACTCACAGAACATAATGGAACAGAGGGTAGAGAAAATACTAGTGCATCCCTCAACTCTCACCAGCAGTTTCCTAAATATTATTTTTTATTAAAATTGGATTTTTGTGATTTTCATACAATATAGTTTGATGGTATTTAGATTCTCTCCCATAGCTGTACCTCGCCCCACTGCTCCGTGCCCAATTTAATGTATGTTCATATATATACATGACCTATAGAGTCTGATTTGTGTCCCCAAATGTCTTTCAGTGTGGATCTATCTTCTGGGCTCACCAAGAGTCCCATGCCTTAAGACAACATCTTTAATTTGCGTTTCCCCGATGGTTAAGAATGTTGAACATTTAAAAACATTTATTGGCCTTTTGTGTTTCTTCTTTTGAGAGTCATCTCTTCAGTTCACTAGCCTATTTGTTGCTTGGGAGTTATGTGTTTTTGGTGTTTGACTTTTTTTTTTCAGTTCTTTTTATATTGAAGATATCAACACCCTGTTTGAGGTATAGTTGCTCAAGATCTCTCACTCCGTATGCTCTGTTGATAGTTTCCCTCACTGCACAGAGACTTAAATTTCATGTAGTCCATTTGTTGATTCTTGGAACTATTTCCTGTGCTATAAGTATTTCCTCTAAAATCTGGAACAAGATACAGCTGCACACCCCCTCCACTCTTATTAAATGTTTTAGCTAAATCAATAAGAAAAATGAGAGAAATAAAAATGAATACAAACAGGAAAGAAAGAAGTCACATTATGTCTATTTGTAGTTTTCTTAAAATCCAAACAAAAGTTCTAGCATGATGTTTAATTTTAATATCTACAAGCGTAATAATAAATATATAATATGCCAAAGTACTTGAGATGTCTCAGTCTTTCTAAAAAGTAAAAGGGCATAATAAATACTATATAATCACTGACTTCTACTCTGTTCCCTGGTGGTATTGAATGAAATATTCTAATTACTCCTGTAATGGCCAGAGTAACTCCATTTTGTATGAAGCAGCTGCCTTAGACTTTAGCAGCCAGAGAAGCAGCCAGCTCAAGGGCTGAACTTAGTTCTAGTAAGTTACTTTCCCTTAGAAGTGTGCTTTCTTTTTTTTTAAAGATCGCTGACCGCATAGGAGAGTGTCACCACCCAGATACTGTAGCTATGCTTCTGGCCTACTCAAGAGAAACTAACCAAAACAATATTCTGTTTTTCTTAACAAGTATGCTAAAATAACAATAAGCCCAAAAAGTCCCTTCCCAGAAATATTTAGCTACATAGACAAAGAATATCATGATGTGACTAACCTGATGATTCTAGCTTCTGTAACTTTCCTATTCTGCTGACTTGGGGGTGCCCTGACCTTGCTCAGGACCACCTTGTTATCACTCATGTGTGCAGAAATTCCTGTGGTTTTTGCTTTTAAAAGATTGTTTTTCCTTCCCAGTTGGGTGGCAGTCTCCCTTTTCTGGCCTCTGGAGACTGTCAGCCAGCTGCAATTTTAATAATAAAATTTGACTAATTAAAATCTGAATTGGGTCTGGTGGTCTTTTCCCAGTGGTCTCAAACTCCGTCATACTCCATATTTTCCCTCTTTTTCCTTCACTCTGGCCCAGATTTCCACCCTGCTCTGTAAACACTCCAGGATACAAACAGTCATTTCAAAAGAGCTTAGCTTCAGGAAATGAAAACAAATAATGTCAAAATTCATCAAAAGGTAGAATTCCTCTTGCTGCCATGATTCTTTTTTTTTTTTTCAACTAAAAAACACCTTCTTCTTTTTTTTTTTTTTTTAGCATTTTCCCATGAGTTTATTTAGAAACATAGCCAGGCATCCCTTGATGATGGAGATACATTCTGAAAAGTGTGTCACTAGGTGATTTTGTCAGCTCTTGAAAGTGTACTTACATAAACACTGACTACCATGATGTGATTAACTGATAAAACCTTATGTAATCAGTATCACCCAAGCAGCTAACAGTTAAGTGGAGTGTTATTATTAGGTCCGTAACCGCACTCTTCTCCAGCAAATTTTCTATCAGATATATTGCTCCTTATTAGGCTAGTTTTCTCATTTCAGCTCTGTCATGATTCTTGGTCTGTAGTCCCTCTTGTCTTTGTAATTTATGTTAGCACCATCTGGCACCTGCATTTTAGAAACATGGCCTGAATTCTTGCTAATCATTAAAAAGTTTATCCAAGTCTTATGACTTAGAAGCGACTGAGTACATGTTGTCTTTGAGATTCCTTCTGCTGGAAGAGCTCTGGTTCTAAAATCATGAGTTAAAGTGAACAGGACAGGAGGTGAAACAAGACACAGCTGTCGGTGGGAAGCAAGGACTCTCTAGGAATCTTCTGTGCAGACCAGAGAAGGCTGATTACTGAGGAGTGAGTATGAAGATGTAAGACAAGCGGCATTCAGGGAAAACTGTACAGTTCTAGCCAAGAGATTATGGGTTTCAGAGACAGGGAAAAGATGAGAAGTGGAACAAAGAGAGGTGAATATAGAGAGCCTGGGAATCTCTCTACCTAATACATCTTAGGTGAGCTAACAACGTACTCACTGCAGAAGCAAATGAAGCCTGCTTAATTCACCTACTTCTGAGCCAATAATCAGGCTTCCTTATGAACTTCTGAGCAGACAACACAGCTGGGCTTTTGAACCCTGAGATATGACTGGAAAGCTGAAGGTTGGTATAAAGAGACTTTCTTTAAAAGTCCTCACGTCTGCGTTTCAGTCCACTGAATGACTAGTTGAGCAGAAATGAGGGTCAGGGACAATGAACAAATTCCTTCCTTGTGGGAGCTGCTGCTGAGTGTCCACTCATCTGTAAATAAACCACTACCCTACGTGCTGTTAAAAAAAAATCTAAAAAAAAACCTCAAAAAAAAAAAAAAAAAAAAAGACTTAGAAGGCTTAGCACTTGCCATGCGATCCCTGAAGGTTCACTATTATTCCCTAAGATGTGTGCTGAGCAGATTAATGAGTCTCTTATGAAACGAATTCTCCCTGTAGGGCTGACTTCCCAAGAAGTCATTAAAAAATATGGTTTCTTGGGGCTGGGGGATGATACTAGACTTTAGTATTTAGACAAAAATTTCTCTATATATTACTGTTTTTACTATATTTATGCTGAGAGGGAAATTAATCATATGTATTAGAGTACTTCATAGGAATAAGATACACCTAGGTGAGACTGCAAACTGTTTCACTGACTAGTATTGTGACCTTGAACAACTTGCTTAACTCTTAACTCACTGCCTGAGTCTCCTTAAGGATGAGATAATGCCTTTCTCATAGTATCATAAGGGTTGTATAAAATAATGAAGAATGTGTAACATAATGGTTCTCTCAGAGCAGGTGTTCAATAAATGACTACCAGTGTTTGTAAAAGCAACACAGACTCTTAACTCTGTGTTTGGTCCTGAATAAGGGACCAAAGTATACTCTATTTTTGCTTCTAGTTGTGAAATCTCAGGCAAAATACATAACATTTTTAAGTCTTTCTTTTTTCCATTTTAAACATTTTATTGAATTTTTGTGCATTTCATATAATACATCTTAATTAAATTTAGACTCCCATTCCCCAGAGCCCACCCGACTCCCCACCCCACCAGATTCCAGGTACTCTATCATATATGTTAAGTCTTATCCAGTCAAGCATTTCTCTCCAGATGTCCCTCGGTGCAAGTTCATTCACTGGAGTCTAGTCAGCCTATCTAAGTCACTCCCTCAAAGAAGATCTACTCTACTCTCCTTCATCCCACAGTAATCATTTGCCAATAGTTCCTCCTCTAGGGTTTGGGTCTGCTGCCCATTTCTCATGTTCTATGCTGGGTTTTTGTCTGATTGAGTCAGGATGGCTTTGTGCATGTTGTCAACCTTGCTTCAAATTCATATGATCATTTGAACAGCTTTGACCTGAAAGCCTGTTTCCTTATGTTCACACACCATCCCTGGCTCTTACAATCTTTCTGCCCTCTTTTCTGCAATGGTCCCTGAGCCGTGGGTGGGGGAGTCTTATCCAGGGACACATACTCTGAAGTCTCTTATTCTCTAAAACTTAGCCGGTTGTGACTTTCTGTATACATCACTCTGCGTTGTATGAGGAAGCTTCACTGATGACAGTTGAGGGATGTATTAATATTCTCTCTACCCCTCTATGTCCAATGAACCTTAGGTGTAGAGATTCTATTGTAGATGTGTCACTTAGATGCTGGGCAGCTCTCAGACATATAGTCTCTGTGTGTGAACAGCTGTGTAACTCTGTAATAGCCTCCATCTGCTGCAAAAAGAAGCTTCTTTGATTAGTGGTGTATAGTACATTTGTCTGTAAATATGAGGATCCATATGTAGCATATGGTAAGAAATTTCATTTGTCTAGAGATATGACAGAGAAAGGGTTTTCTCTAGGCTCTATGACCTCTCCCGCCATGTGTATTTGGATATATTTACAGTGCCATCCGTGAGCTCCCTCCCATTGAGAGGACTTTAAGTTCAATTAGATGGCTGTTGGTTATCCCCTAGATAACAGTGCCACTACTGTATCAATAGAGGCACTTTGCCGTGCCAGTCATTGTGGTTGTTAGACTTTAGAGCTGTATTTTAGAGACTAACCATTGACTGATTTTTCTCCCTTAGTAGTTTTTGTAGTATCCTCTAGAACTATGAGAATTAGTCTTCAGGAAGAAGGTTTTCAGGTCAGTTCCAGCTCCATTGGTCCAAGTTCTATGTTCAAAGTGTGTCCTGTCTTCAGTAGTAGGGTCTTAACCTTCAAGTTCTGGGAGGTAATCAAGGCAGTGGCAATAGCCTGGGTTATTTTGGGAGTCTCTTGGACTACTCTAACAACTCAAAGGAAAGTTTTTCCTGTTGGGCATGGTGCTTTTTGTTATGTAGCCTTCAGTAGACACATGTACTCATGTTCCGATATTGTATGTGTATTTTTCAGGGAGTTTTTGAGATAATACATTTCCCTCTGGCATTTTACTTCACCCAAGCTTTATTTATCCTCTCTCTCTCTCTCTCTCTCTCTCTCTCTCTCTCTCTCCATCTAACCGCCCTCCTCCCTCTGCAATTTAAGTGCCCCCATTTTCCCCTTGATAATACCTGTCTCCTGTTATCACCCCTGAGTTCCTTCTTCCCCCTTATCCTCAAGGTTAATCTGTAAAATAAAGATAATATTCCTATCTCATCATGGTATTGTCAAGTTGAAAAGTTGAATAGAAGTGATGCTTTTAAGTGTTTAGTTTTTATTTAATGTTGTGAGATATATCTGATTCCAGTAAAGTGGGGAGAGTTAATATTGTTGAACTCCTTCAATGCTTTTTAAGAGAATCAGCTTTTGGAAAAGAATGGTTGCATGTTAAAGTAAGTACAAGGTTTGGATGCCATCTCTTTTCTGTAAGGTTCTTCTTAGATAGGACATCTCTACATCCTCAGAGATCTCATACTTCTCTGTTGCGTATTATAATCAAAATGCATTATAGACGATAATGTCAACCTGTGAGAGTTCTAGCTTTCATAAAATGTTCACTAGTCATAAACCTACTATTTCTTTCTCTTCAATTTTTTATTTTAATTTTTATTGAATTCTTGTGATTTTCATATAATATAGTTTGATAGTATTTAGATCCCCTCCCCTATCTGCACCTTCTCCCACTGACCCGGTCCAATTTAATGTACTCTCTTATACATACATAATATGGCCTAGAGAGTCTGATCTGTGTCCCCAAATGTCCTTCAATGTGGTCTATCCATTGGGCCCATCTAGAGTCCCATCTCTGTAAGACGCAGCCACCAATTGCCAAAAGTTCTTTAGGTTGGGTTGGGATTTTTCAGTGTGTGTCTGGTGTGGATATGTGTACATGAGTATAGGTACCCATGGAGACCAGAGATATTGGATCTTCTTGAGTCACAGATGGCTGTGAGCTCTGATTGATGTTAGTACTGGGAACTGAACTTGGGTCCTCTGCAAGAGCAGTATGTTCTTAACCACCATGTCCTCTCTCACCATGTCCTCTTTCTTCCTCTTTAAAGAGGCCATTGATTCCCTCTACTCTGGACTCAATTCCAAGGCATTGGTGGCCCAACCTTCTTAAGTAACATCATATAGGTCTCAGAAGCCCAGTCCTGAAAATTTTTCTTCCATAAACTATTTTGGAAACTGTTCTGTGAATTAAGCAAACCATGCTAGGTAAAAACTAAAAAAATTATTATTCTCATTTGATTCTTGGGAAAATGGAGGTTCTTATTTGCTAAGTAATTTCTATAAAACTCACCATAGAAAGATATGGTCCAACTAAGTCTGTGTTAACTAATAAGCAGGACAGAAGAAAGAAGAAAAGTACCCTACAAAGTCTAAAATCAACCTTAATCTTCTCCTACAGAAGCTATTAAGATCCTAGAGAGGTACTTTCATTTTTTAAAAATTTGGACTCGGGTATGCAGAAAACTCCATTCTAAAGAGAGAAATGTGATGTTATAGAAAGAGTACAGGTACAGCAGGTTGGGCAAGTTCCTTAACCTCTCGAGGCTTCTCTTTGTTCATCCATAAAACAGTCCTGTCTAGTCCTAGCTTGCAACAGTGCAGGAAGTGGAAGAGTTGATAGACACAGAGCTGGTACGTGTTTCATACAGTCCTGTATCGCTTCATCTGCACTCAACCAACTACCACTTAGAGTCTGTCATGGAACTTCGAACAGTGTTCTAAGGGGTTCACAGGAATTCCAGGAATCAGTGATGAGACAGAAAATGGACTTTGGAAATGCCACAGTTAGATGCTGAGACAGGTGCTGAAATTAGCCAGGTTCTTTCATGGTTTAGAAGTAAGAAACTTATGACTAACTGCAAGGAGATTGCTTTACTTCTGTAAATCATAGAATCATAAAGATAGGTAGAGATAAAGCTGGGGAGAGAGAGAGAGAGAGAGAGAGAGAGAGAGAGAGAGAGAGAGGAGAGAGAGAGAGGGAGAGAGAGAGAATAGCATTTACCATCAACCTACTTACCTCTACTGGATAATCTTAGACACATTAATCTCACAGAAGTTTAAAAATAGGTAACTGTTTAAAGGGCTATTTATAAGCCTCATAAAGTAATATATGAAAGGTATTAAACATTTTTAGCAGAACTAATAAGTTAACATGCTATAAGCATACCAAGGAAGACTACAATAAAACCAGAAATAACATATTTTCCTGCATTACACAGACAAAAAATGTAATTGTTTTAGGAAATTAAATAAAATGGTAATTATATCACAATATCATGTATGTAGGTATAAAGATATATTCAAACAATCACACTTTTTTCTTCTTCAGATATTTAATTGAATGTTTTTGATTTTCATACAAAATAATTTGATAGTATTTAGATCACCTTTCCTATTCACATTTTCCCTTATTACTCCATGCTCAATTTAAGGAATTCTAATTATCTAATCTATCTATCTATCTATCTATCTATCTATCTATCTATCTATCTTTACTTCTAGTATACATGTATGTGTTCCTAAACAGCATACAATCTTGCTATATCTCACAATCCAATATGAATGGCCCGGTACCATATTTAGTCTTTGAACCTATTTTTCCTTGTAACATTTATGTTTATTTATTATCTATCTATCTATCTATCTATCTATCTATCTATCTATCTATCTATAAATAAGGCATATAGAGTCTAATTTGTGTCTCCAAGTGTCCTTCAGTGTGGGTCCATCCACTGGAGCCTGGTTAACTTATCAAGAGTTCCATGTTTGAAAGAGACCACAGTTGCCCCTTCCAAACATCCATCTGTTGCTACAATTTCCTTTATACATATTTCTAAATAAATATGAAGGGAACATACATAGAAAGATGAATAGTTTGAATATACTTTAGTGATACTCATGAGGGTAGAGACAGGATGGGCAAGGGTGGGAGGACTAGGATCAAACAGTAAAATAAAGATCCTACTTTGATCAGCGATGACTGTTATCAGGATTATGAGTCATTCAATTTTGTATATAAGTTCTCATACTATGTTTAAATCACTATAAATCTTTGAGATAGTGCCTTTATGCTTTTTACACTCAATAACTATGAGCTATAGTGTGCCAATTTCCAATAGTATAGAATTTTGGAAAAACCCTTTCAAGAGTTCCAGTTAGCCTACATTCCAAGCCATAAATCATGGGTTGTGGGACTTTACTGATTGCACAATCTACCTTTGTTCTTTTCCAAAGTGGAAAGTGAAGTTCAAGGAAGGGAAGTAAAGTTTTGAAGTTTACTTGATTACTTAGTGCCTGCTGTAGAGATGGCAACCATGAAGCCTAAACAAGACTAAGAGAACCCTCCAAAGAAGCTGACTGATCGCTGGTCCCCGTTATTGAAGTAGAGGGAATTGGCCAGAATGTCATGCTTTCTGTTGTGTCAGTGTCTTCCTCTCACTAACTCGAGGAGGCTCTGAATTCAGGAAGAACTTCCATGAGCCTTTCCTTGAAAGTGTTTATTGCTTGCATCTCAATCTTTGTGGTCAATAAAGCCACCATGATTTTATGCATGTCCAGTTTTTGCTGGGGCTGCATGTCCAGTTCAGAGCCTGTTGCTCATCTGAATGTGAAATGAGGAAACAAAAATGGATTATCTTGAAGCCACAGGACCTGCTGCTCTACTGAGGTCTGCAAACAACTAGCTCTTTGACTTTTGAATTACCTTTAATCTTTTTGTGTGTCAAAAACTATTATAAAGTAATAGTTGTATCATCCATGTATCCTTCACAGGGGTGTGGAGGCAAACACAGATGTTTATGGATATAAAAAGATGCATGAAGGGGATAAAGGCATTATTGTGATGAATGTAAATCATTTTTATTACCATGGGTTTTTAAAAAATATTTATTTGTTATTTTTATTTTGTGTGTATGCATGTATTGCCTGCATGTAGGTAAGTGCACTTGTGTCTTGTAATGCCTGTGGAGGACAGAAGAGGCTGTCAGACACCCTGGAACTGGAGGTATGGGCAGTTGTTAGCTGCCATGTGGGTGCTGGAATTTGAACCTGGGTCCATCTCTCCAGCCCCTACCATGGGTTTAAAAAATAAAATATGGCCATTCTTTGTTGTTAGTTGCACTAATTGAAAACAATCTTTCAACGATCTGATCTGTTGTAATTTCAAGGACTTCCAATCAGCAAGTTCCAACATGAAATGGTTAAGGATATGGTATTAGGATACTGGGGATATAGTTCAAGAGCAGCAGTGTAGGGTAATGGAGCCAGGGGTCTTGAAGTGGACCCTGAATCCTCTACATGTGAAGTCAACAGGCAAGTTTCATGTCTGGTCTCAGGTTCTCATTCATAAATGAGAATGATATCGTCTCTTCAGTGGCAATAAAGCCAATTTTATAAATTGGCAGCAATTTATAAAATATTAAAAGTAGAAAATTCTAAGACTAAACAAAGTACAGAACAAGAGCCGTGCATTTCACTTGATGATTGGAAGCTTCTCTTTGAAGCAACAGAAGTTAATTACCATGTCTCCCTCTCTTCCAGTTGTATTGTTTAGTCTTTAAGTATATGATATGTGTGCAAACATAATTGGGAACACAATTATTATTTTCATAAAAATCAGTAAATAAAATACGAAAGGTTTAACCAGAAGAATAAGCATTGATACATGAATGGCAAGAAAACAGCATGGAAAGAATGTGTGGTAAGGGATTTATCTTCTTTAGTTAGAGTACAAATTTAGCCCATTGTTTATTATAGCAAAGTTATAAACACACATGAATTGCTCTATCTATCATCTATCTATCTGTCTATCTATCTATCTATCTATCTATCTTCATCTATCATCTATCAATGAATCATCTATCACCTATTTCATCATCACCATCATTTATCTTTTCACATTTAATGAAGGTGATATTGATATGTACTCTCATCTGTCTACTTAGTCCCATTGTGTCTACAGTCTATCAAGTACCTATGTACGTACCTTTTCTTTCTTTCTTTCTATCTATCTATCCATCCATTAATCCATCCATCCATCCATCATCCATCTATGTATCTATCTATCACCTATCTATCTATCTATCTATCTATCTTTCTATCTATCTATCTATCTATGTATTCTGTCATCTATGTATCTATCTATCGTCTATCTATCTATATATCACCTATATCTATCATCTATCTATGTATCTATCTGTCATCTATCTATCTATCTATCTATCTATCTATCTATCTATCTATCTATCTATCATCTATCTATCATCTATCTATCTATCTATCTATCTATCTATCTATCATCTATCATTTATCTATCTTCTATCTTCTATTTCCTATCCATCTGTTATCTATTGCCAAGAAATATTTTATTCAATGGGAAACAAACAGCAATATGGCCAAATTTATATGCAGGAAATGCATTATTTTTCATCAGTGGAAATCAATACATGCGTTCTAAAATTTATAATAATATCAGCAGTCAATAATAGATAACATTATTTAGCTCCTTCTATCCTGGATGTTGCTATATTCTGTCTATAGACATTAGATTATTTAATACTCAAACTAATCCGATAATAAAAACATACTTTCTTCCATATTATGTATAAGAAATTGAAGCTCAAAGGGACCTGAAAGTTTACCCAAATCCATACAACAAAAAGATGTTGAGATTGTGACTGTGAACATATTTATAATCATAATTCTATAAACAGAGTTTAGAAACTTTAAAATGTTGATGATGATAAATAACCTCTGAACTGGAGTGGTAAAGACTGAAGTGGGGAGACAAAATGAGATTATCACTTAGAACTAACTGAATAGGCATCTCTCTTTGCTTGAATAATCATATACTAATCATGTATGAATATGTACTATAGGGTCAATATGAAGAACGGATTCCTCATCTTCCAACCTCTGTACACCTATCTGTACACCTCTGTACAGATTCTTTTTTTATTTTTAAAAGTTTCTTTCTTATTGAATTTTTGTGAATTTCATGATATATTTTCATTAAATTTAGACCCCTTCCCCATCACTTCTATCCCTTATAGCTACCCACCCCCCAGATTTCATGTATTCTGTCATATATATTGTCAAGTTTGTGTCCTCAAATGTACTTTGGTGTGTGTCCATTCACTGAAGACTGGTTAACCTATCTAGCATCACACCCCTAAGGAAAACCCACTGTCTCTCTTCCAGCAGCTATCTGTTGCCAATAGCTCCTCAGCTAAGGGTGGGGTTTCTTACCTAATTCGCCACTTCTATGCTGGAATTTTGTGTGGGTTGAACTTGCTCTGTAAATATTCTATGAGAATAAGGTATTGAATTGACTTGATTGTCAAGAAAGGCTAAAACTGAGCTCAGTGTATAGAAGGCACAGAGAAACCTTAACATATATGACAGAATGCATGTAAAACAGTGGGGGAGTATTTTGGATATGGATAGGGGAAGGGATCCAAATATGATTGACATGTATTACATGAAATGAACAAGAATTCAATAAAAATATATATTGAGAAAAAAGAAGTGAATTAATAGGTGTAACTGTTCATGGATAGAGGCTTACTGAGCAATCATATGACCACATGGTGGGTGTATGATACAGGAGATGAGGTTTGGATACATGCTGCCTTGGTCGCTTCCAAACCTGAGTGCCATGTTTCTCTTCCCTTCAGAGAAATTTTCAAGAATAAACCCAGGACTAATTGGAATCTGAAAAACAGTTCAAAGCTCAGCTCCATCAAAATCAGGAAATGCTCAAGAAGAGTCAACCAGGTTCAGAACTGCAAACTCAACTTTTACCAAAGAGGTTTTGTTCTTTTTAAAAATTCATTCTCATCTTCATCTCAACAGTCCACATTGACTCCATGGCCAAGAATAACCTCACCACAGTAACCAGGTTCATTCTCGTGGGCTTTACTGACCATCCGAGCTGGGAGATCCCCCTCTTCCTGGTGTTTCTCAGCTTCTATCTTGTCACCATTCTGGGGAACTTGGGCATGATCATTCTCATCCAGGTGGATGTCCAACTCCACACCCCAATGTACTTCTTCCTGAGCCACCTCTCTGTGTTGGATGCCTGTTATGTCTCGGTCATCACCCCTCAGATCCTGGTCACGCTGAGCACGGGCAGAACAGTCATCTCCTATGGTCAGTGTGCTGCTCAGTTCTTCTTCACCTTCTGTGCAAGTACAGAGTGTTTCCTGCTGGCTGTGATGGCCTATGATCGCTATGTTGCTATTAGCAACCCATTGCTCTACACTGTGGTCATGAGTCCTGGAAGATGCTGGAGTTTGGTGGCTGGAGCCTATGTCTGTGGGGTGTCTGGGGCCATCCTGCGAACCACATGCACCTTCTCCCTCTTCTTCTGTGAGGACAATAGAATCAACTTCTTCTTCTGTGACCTCCCACCCCTGTTGAAGCTTGCCTGCAGTGACATAGCAAACATCGAGATAATCATTCTCTTCTTTGCGAACTTTGTGATTTCAGCCAATGCCTTGGTCATCCTGATTTCCTACCTGTTCATCATCAAGGCTGTCATGGGGATGAAGTCTTCAGGTGGCAGGGCTAAAACATTCTCGACATGTGTCTCCCACCTGCTGATGTGGCTCTTTTCTTTGGGAGCCTCATTTTCATGTATATACAGAGAGGCTCAGCCAAATCTCTGGAGGAAGACAAGATTGTATCTGTCTTCTATACTGTGGTCATCCCCATGCCTAACCCTCTGATCTACAGCCTGGAAACAAGGATGTGAAGGCTGCCTGCCTTCAGAAAGGTCACTGATAGATTCCAAGTTTCCCACAGAATGTGGACTTAGATAAGCTTGTCATTACTTCCTATAGACACCAGTATTAGATGCATCCTGTGTCCATTGGAGACAAGGCAGATAAGTACCACCAGGAGAGGAGAGCTAGGAATCTGGTGAACATTTTATTTAGCAGTTTAATAATACTTTTTCCGTATCCCCATCTCATTAGAGAATATACAAGTTAATGGATTTTAAGCTTCTTCATTTGACCTCAATTCTTGGTACCTTTTTGCCATGCCTACACGACACTAAGCTGATCTCTGAGCTGAGGATGTCAGGATTGAAGAGACAATCACGCTTTTAATGTAGCAGAAGAAGCCTTTATTTCTCAGCCCCAGGTTGCTTTTATACCCTAGCCCAGAAGGCAGCTGACCCAACAGGGCGGGGGAGCCGTAGCATGACCGCAGGGTCAGTGCCAGGTCATGGTGTTCTCAGGACCTGATACAGGAAGATGAGCTGGTAAACAACTCTGAGACGGAGGAACCAGGAGGCCAAAAGGTCACTGCCGGGGAGGTGCAGATGGAGGCCAGGACAGCATGTCCCAACACCTTTTTCCTTCTGTCGTTTCTGTTATCAGTATTACTGTGTCTCATGTTTCAGACTACATCTGAGGATCCCTGTGGATTGCTTTTTACACAATCCCTTTCAATACATAAGTGACTATTCACCAGAAATTTCAGGGATTGTTGTATGACTCACACATCCCTATTCAACATTGTAGTGTCTTCTTTCTTAGGCTAGGATAAAAGAACTTGTAAATTGTCTTTATAACTTTCTTCCTTTCTAGTCCCTTATTTCTTAATATGTTGATATCTTCAAGATGAAGCAAGCTACATTACCTGTATGATGGTTTCCACAAAAAGGCCAACTCTAGCTTCAGAAGGACAGTGTATTATTACTCCTTCTTACCTCATTGCCTACATTATGGGATGTTCCCATTCAAGTATCCTGTTTCTAGGGACAGCAGTGTCAGAAAACATAGGCAAATACAGCCACTTAAACCACATATTACCTTCTCTAGTGAAGAATTCCTGCATCCTACTGTAAAACAATTCAGAGCCGTTTATTGTAAATAAAGGTATTTCAGTTTCAGGCCAGTTTGAGAAACGTGGCTTACACACACACACACACACACACACACACACACATACACACACACACACACGAGCACAGACAAGAGAGAGAGAGAGAGAGAGAAAAAAAAAAAAAAACATAGTGAAACATCCATAAAATAATTTAAATACTAAAAACTCCTTGAAGAATTTAAGAGAATGAAAAACACAGCTGAGATTTTTAGGGGGACACATAACAGGATTAGTCTCTAGAGTCTGTGAAGAATTCAGATAAAATCATGAAAAATTCCAAATAAAATACAAGTGTGACCTCTTATTTGGAGGTATAAAATTTAAAATATTAAACTTTTTCCAGGAATGTAAAAAAAAAAAAAAAAACACTCAGAGTTGAGTGTATTTCCCTAATTTCTACATTCAAATCCTACATTAGAGGCGCTTTCAGTAATTGATTACAAATATATTTGTCAATCCCTTGAGAATTCCACACATTGTATTTTGATCATATTCACCTCTACCCCAACTCCTTCTAGATCCACCTTCTTCCTTACCCACCCAACTTTGTGTCTTTAGTTTTCTTTTTGAAACCACCGACAATCAATAATTGCTTTTGGAAAAAAATTTTGGTCCCATGCATGGCCCCATTTGCATTTCATGATTCCTCTATAGGGCAAATGAGGAAGACACTGTTATGTGTGAAATTTCCGTTTTGCAATTAAGAAAACATTTCTTTAAGACTCAGAGTACTCAGCATATATAATAGTAAACAAGGCCTGGAGTGTGGTTTGAATCTCAGTCCTGCTTTGAGACTTTCGGTAAATGATTTAATTTCTCAGATCTAAAATAAGTATTGCAATTCTTAATTCAAGATATACTGTAGTAATTGAAGAAGATGATAAATAAGAAAGCTCCTAACATATATCACCTGTTACTACAGATTACTCTCTCTCTTTCCCTTTCCTTCATTGTCTGATGTCAGTCCTGATCCTCTGCTACAACTCCATAGCCACTGACAAAGTAAAAATGGATAGAAACCAATGATGGTAAAAGGCAAGGAACTGAAGAAGACGACTCAGCCATATCCATGTGCCAGGAGTTAAAGCACACCTTTTGTTTACTGGGGGAAATACTCTTATTTGCAAGTCACACAGTCAAAGGTCACTGAAGGCTGTCTTACTTAATGAACATATTATAATGAGCCCTATAGCTCACTGTCATTTTTAGGAAGTTAATCCTTCTTGTTCCTCTTTGTGAAAAACAACCATTTAATTAGAACAAGCTGCCACTTGCAGCTGATTAATTCAGGGGTAAGCACCTGGTCCATGTTAGTCTAGTAAAACTTTACTTATGTATTGTGAAGGTGAAAATGTGAAAGAGATTCAGAATAGAAAAACAGGTTGACAATTGTAACAGAGTATCCAAGTAGTTACTAAACTTACGAAGAAATGCTTAAGTTCAGTAGTACTAAGCAAATCTCACATTTAAAACCACAATATCCTGATGGAATTTACAAAAATTAGAAAAGTACCATGCCCATATATTGACAGGGCTATAAATAATAGGCACTATACATTTGTTTAACAAATTTATACAACTGTTTGGCATTTTCTTTTAAAAATTAAATATACACATGAGTAACCTGGATATCCCAGTGACCTGGCTATGCACACTATAATTCTGGAAACCCAAAATAGGACCAAGAACAGAAGTCAAAATGGTGGTAACAAATGGTTCTTTCAACAAGAACTTTAAATATTAGTGATCTCAGCTCCTCAGTCAAAAGACACAGGCTAGTTGAATGGAATAAGAAATAAAATCCATCTTTTTGTTGTCTGTAAGAAATTCATCTCATCTTCAAGGATAGGCACTACCTTAGGGTTAAAGGATGGGAAAAATTGTTCCTAGCAAATAGCACTAAGAAAAAAGTAGGTGTTGTAGTTCTAATATCTGACAAAATAAACTTCAAATTAAAACTAATCAGAAGAGATAAAGAAGGTCACTTCATTGTGATCAAAGAAACAGTTGACCAAAAAGACATTATAATCATGAATACACATGCACCAAACTCTGATGCACCCAATTTCATAAAAGCAGTACTACAGGACTTTAGGACACAACCCCAACTCAGTAATACTAAGTGACTTCAATACCCTATTATCTCCAATAGTTTGGTCAGCTGGACAAAAAAAAAAAAAAAAAAAAAAAAAAAAAAAAAGCAGAGAGACATCTTAGTTAAATGATAACACACATCAAATGAACCTAATAGACATCTACAGAATATTTCACCTAAGCGCCAAAGAATGCACTTTGTATTCAGCAGTTCATGGACGTTTCTCTAAAATAGACCACTTATTGGGGTACAAAAGAGACCTCAAAAATATAAAAATTTAAACTAATTCCATGCATTCTATCAGACCACAATGCAATAAAGCTTAAAATCAACAGCAAAAGAAGCTCTAGTAACTGCAGGAACCCATTCCTGAATAACGAATTACGTCAGTCCACTGAGCCATCTTACTGGACCAGAGGTTATGTTATTATTATCTTTGTCCTTATTGGATTGTTTAAGTTTCTATATCTTGTCTTCACGCTCAAATATTCTGTCCTCTCCTTGATACAATCTATTGGTGAGGTTTGCCAAATAGCTTTTTATTTGACTTACTATGTTTTTCATTTCCAGTGTTTCAACTTAGCATTTCTCTTTAGCACATTTCTCTTTCAGCTCTAGTGTCAACTTCATTATTTTATTCAGATATTTGTGTCCTCTTGAGATTTGTTAATTTTCTTCTTTGATATCTTTGAGTATACACCAAATTCTTTGGAATTTCACCGAATTCTCACTTACTGAAAGCTATTACTGTGGGATCAACAATTTTTGTAGTGATGTTGCCCCCCCTCTTTTTAAAAAAATATTTCTTATATTACTGCATTACGGATTACACATCTGGGATTATTATTATTATTTCAAGTGGTGAAATCTCAGTTCTCTCTCTCTGGTTTGGCTTGGTGCAGTGTGGAGGAGGGATGGATGGATCGATGGATCTTTAACCTCCTTTCAAGTAGATTTTGTTCTTCTGTGGTGCTGGATGTGGGGGAGGGGCTGTAAGTCACTGCCTGGTTGTTGCCATGGACCTCAGCTGATCTCCTAATTCTTCTTTACCTTCTGTCCCTGTGGGTATGGACTGTCTTTTAAATCTATGATGATCATGATGACAAGTAGGTATCTAATGACTCCATAAATTCATAGTATTTTTTCCTTTTATGATATTTTAAAATTAACATTATCTATTTATATATTTTCATAAATTCAGCATTTGTAACCTGTGCTCATTTTTTCTAAGGAATTTTAAATTCACATCATTGTCCATAAGTATGGATAAAGTTAATTTACTTTTCTATTAAGGTGTTTGACTTTTCTAATTCAACATTGGACACATTAAAGATTAATTCAAGATAAGCACCTGGGGCTGGAGAGATGATCAGTTGTTAAGAGCACTGACTGCTCCTGCAGAGGACCTGAATTTGGTTCCCAGCACCCATATGGTGGCTCACTACTGTCCTTAAATCCAGTTCCAGGGGATCATGCGCCCTCTTTTGGCCTCTGTGGGCATTGCAAGCACAGGTGCAGTTAACTTATGTAACACTCATACACAGAAAAGAAAAATAAGTAAATTAAAAAATAATAAAATATCTCTCCATTCATTTCATAAATGTCTATTGAGTGCCTCCTATATGTTAGAAGCTATCCTGGCCACTGGAGATACATCAGTGAATCAGGAAAATGATATTTATGCTCATTGGAGCTTCCATCCTGGGAGGCAAGCAGTCCTCTGAAGAAATCCCTGTCAGTTTCAGCCACTGACAGGTCACACTGTGTATCTCAGTCACATAACCTAGGATCACCCAACTAAATAGCTTAGCTCCTGGGAGATGAAAAGCAGTGAGTGAGGATTCTGGGAACTCTATCCAGAACATTCTTTTGATATGTGTGAAATATCTTTTTAGCATTTTATTTGTCATTTATACTATCACATAGTATTTTGACATATAAAACTTTTAATATTTTATATAGACAAATATATGTGCCTTTCTCATCACCCTGTCATTTTATGTTTAAAATATATTTCTCACCAAATAGTAAGAAAGCAATAGATTTCCTTGATCTTTATAACATTGTATATATTAGATTTTTTTGTAAGCTGTGAAGTACAGTTCAAATTTCATTCCCCAGACAGTTAACCAATCACTCTGTCATAAAATGTTCAATATATGCTTCTCCAATTCATGTGATATACCATGTATAGCATGGTCTAACTACTCCTATATACTTGGATGTGTTTTCAAGTCTTGTGATTTGCTCTATTGACAAATTGCCAAGATTTTATATCAGGTGTTTCCACTCCTTAATCCCTGCTATTTTCACTTTTCCAGTTTTTCTTGGCCGTTTTTGCCCACTTTTCCTTTCCATTGTACTATGTCCTTCTGAAATTTTTTTTCCAGAGAACATGTCATTTTCTTGCCAATTTCTACACAAAGATTATGAAAATGATACCCTTTTTCTTTCTTTAATTTTATGTGTATGACTGTCTTGCCTGTATGTTTGTAAGTGCACCATGTGCATGCAATGCCCACAGAGGCCAGAAGAGGGTATCAGATCCCCTGGAACTGGAGTTATGGACAGTTGTTAGCTGCCACGTGGGTGCTGGGAACTGAAACCAGATCCTCCACAAGAGCAGCCAGTGTTCTTAACCACTGAGCAATCTCTCCAGTTCTAATACGCTTTTTAAAATAATGCCTGGTAGTGCTCATTTTGACAGTTCAGTATATATTCTTCTGCATGTTCTATGACTATAAACAGTAAATCAGAGTGGTACTGAAATTTTTTCAGTTGAAAGAACTAGAAAACACAATAAAATTAAATCATCAGATAAGAATGAAATTCATCCACACACATAGCTAAAAACATTTGCTCTGGATGGCTTCAGGCATGATTTGCTCCAGGAATCCAAATGTTCTTATCTGTCCTCATCTCTTAATTTCCCAGCTGGTCTATTTGCAGTAACACAGTATCATCAGAAGTCCCAGATATAAATCCTCAAAGTCTATCTGGAATTTAAGCATCTAGTTACCAAATCAATCTCCATCTGCTGTGAGCACTGACTGTTAATAGTTCATAATGGCATCCTTCCCTGTAGAGCTTTCATCAGTTAAGGAATCCATTTTTCCTAGAAATGCCTACAAAGGCATACCACCAACCTGTTGGGGACAGTGTGCAGTTATTGACATGGGCCACAAAAAGCCTAATCCCTTTCCTGGAGACAGAAGGTCCATGCAATAACTCCTATTCTAGTGTTCCATAAGGATAAGACCAATGTGGACTCCAGATGAAAACACAAACTGCTTATCCATTTCCTTTCATTTTCTCCCTTGCAGGTTCTTCTGTGAGCACTCCCTCAGTGAAACACTTGCACACTAGCCCTGACCCAAGTCTTTTTTAAAGGAATTTAATCTAATGTGCAGCGATTCCTTGAAATCCAAACAGAAATTCTGGCATGATGTTTAATTTTAATAACAAGAAGTACAGTGATAATTATGTAATACACTAATGTGCATGAGATTTCCCAGTCAAAGAAGGGGGAAAGTAATATATATTACACAATCACCCATTTCAGTAAGTTCCTTTGATGATATTAAATAGCATATTCTCATCACTGTGTATTCTTTTTTCCTTTTCCTCCACCCTTACCCAGTTTCCACCCTACTTTTTATATAAGGAACATAGAAAGTAGCAGGCAAACGCTTACCACACAGTCATTTCAAAAGATATTTAATTTCAGTAAATGATAACAAATCTTGTCAAAATGCATTGAAAGGTGAAATTTCCCCTGATAACTGTCAGGAGTCCTGATCTTTAGCTACCTTTAGTTTTGTAATATATCCTTGCATCATCTGGCATCTGCAACTGCAAAGTCCTGGCTAGGTGGACTGTTTGCTTATTACCCAAAGGTTTATCCAAGCCTTGTTACTTAAAAGCATATGAGGTACATGGTGTCTTTGAGATTCCTTCTCCTGGAATATTTTGGGACTTATGATACTAAGTGAATGAAGGAAATCAGGGTAGGGGGGGGTGAGTGTACTGTGCAGGACTTAGTAGGAAACAAGAAGGACTCTAAGACCCTACTATATACCTGAAGACACGAGATTAACCACAAAGGAATAACTATGAACAATGTAAAACACTCAGAGCAAAGAATATGGTTCTATCAAAAAGGCTGAGAGCTTCAGAGAGAGGGAAGGGATGAGAACCAGAATGAAGGAAGGTGACCAGGGGAAGGCTGGGAAAGGATCTTGAAGGAATGTGAGCAAACACCTTACTCAGCGCAGAGGCAAATGATGCTTGTTTAGTCCACCTCAGACTCAGTCTCTCTTGAGTCAATAATCATGTTTCCTTATGAAATAAAATTCTGACCTGAAAATACTGTTGGGTTTCATACCAGAGATGTAACTAGACAGTGCAAGTAAGAATGAGTTCCAGTCTACTGACTGATTTGACTGACTCACTCAGTAGAATATGTGGGCCAGTGACAAAAAGAACAAGTTCATTCCTTGCAGAAGTTGCTGTTGACCTTCAAGAGTTAGAACGCTTAGGAGTTGCTATGCGACACTAGAGGTTAGGCTTTACTCTTCTAAGAGACATGGAGAGGATTAGATAATGAGCCTCTTTCTGTAAATTCAGCCTGCAGGCCTGGCTTTTCCCAGGAGTCTCAGAGCCTGTCCCAGGAGCCGATTCATGATCCAAGGAGAAACTTTTCCACTATATAGCTCCTATAGAGCGAACCCCCAAAGCACTTTTAATATCTACTGGTTTTCTAGGTAAGAAGAAATCCTAAAATGGATCAGTTATACTGAGATATCTATGTAAACTTAGTCGCTTTTTACAAATGCTTAAATGACTTATGGTACTTTGAACTCAAATTCTATGAGTTCAATTGGATTATTCCACCCCCTGGAAATCCTGAAAAGATACTGGCTCTGAAGTAATGTCTACACAAACTAGGAATGGTGAACTGGGCAGACCAACAGGCCCTGCTATTGGACCTTCTCAATGAATTGTCTCCATCCTGGGAGTTCAGGACTTATCTGAAATACACACAGGTATGTCTGAATCTTTTAATTTTTTTTTTTTTTTTTTTGCAGCTACCAGCTTTAACGTCTTTGGATTTAGACAGCACTAGGTAAATTTTAGAAAACACAGTTTCTTGGGAGAGGTTCTTACTGGGTTGTAGAGCTGAGGCTAGAGATGTCCCTGTACTTTCTGTATTCATGCTGGGAGGGAGGATAACCATCTGTATTAGAGCTCTGTTTTTAGGATGGGATAGATCTAGGTTGGACTCCAGATTTACCCACTGTCATGTAACCTTGGATAATGATTTAACTATTCAGAGTCTTAGTCTCTTCAAGGATAAAATAACAATTCTTTCATAGGGACAGAGGGTTGTACAAGATAATGTATGCAGAATGTGTCACATCAAGATTGGCCCAGAGCAGATGCTTAATGAACCACCACCAGTGTTTGGAAAAGCAACACAGCCCAGAGTTCAGAGGACCAAGGTGAAATCTAAATATTTTTTTTCCTTTTAGTAGTGAAATGCTTAATATCTGAAAGCTTCGATTTTCTTATCTGTAAAATAAAGGTAAATATTTGTGCCTCATGATGTGATTGTCAAGTTGAAAAGAATAATATAATAAAATGTTCAGCATCTACCTGACTCAAAGCAAGAACTTGGTAAGTATGTAATAATATTTTGAGATGTTAATTCTAATAAGATGAGGAAAGTTAACTTTGGAGTTCCTTCATTGACCGCCCAAGGGACTCGACCCTCATAAGAACTAGAAGGAAGGAGAGAGCAGGTTACAAGTTAAAGTAAGTACAAGGTTTAGGGTCAATCTTGGAAGTGTTCATGGTAGAGCACACATCTGTTTCCTTATACCCCAGCAATCCCAGCGATCGAACATTTTTGTTACTGTTTATTATAAACTAAGAATATTATAAATAATGACATCAACCCATTGGTATCCCCAGGTTTTTTCAAAATGTTCACTATCAGCTGTCAGGGTTCACAAGGCTGCTGCCTTCCTCTGCTCTAGGATCAGTCTAAGTTGATGGTACCCCAAACCCTTTACAAACCATATTACAAAACTGGGTAATATGGTAATTTTTCTGATGATTTTCCCTTCTGTAAAATATCTTAGAAATTGTCTTTCTGTAAAACAAACTCTTCCACATAAGATAAACTGAATTCAAATTTTCAAAAAAATCATTACTGTGTTTTCATTTGATATTTTGTGAAAATTAAGGTTCTTATTACCTAAAGATTCTTTTTTTGTTTTATTTGAGACAGGGTCTTCCTGTGGCCCTGGTTTGCCTGGAACGCATTATGTAGACCAGAGATCTGCCTGCCTCTGTCTCTGCCTCTCAAGTGCTGGGATTAAAAGCATGTGATAACAAGCCAGGCCTACCTAAACACATTTTAATATTGTATGTTGAATAGAGATAGGGTACAAATAAATGAATCTGTCTTAACCTGTACTGAAGAAAGGAGACAAAAACATAGATCACATGTTTTTGCTAAGTATTTGCTTAATGATTTCAGAAAGGTGCTTCGTTTTTAAATATTTAAGGGTTGGAAGCTCTTGGGAGACTGGATGATCCTGGGGATTTTGAGGGCAGTCTTGATTGCAGTAAGTTGTAGCCTTCTAAGGCCTACAGAGAAATATTGTATCTGTAGGAAAAGGAAAGTTTGGGACTTCATTCTGCAGAGAAGGGCTAGTCTCTTCTCCAATATGATGTGTGGAAAGTCTTGGGTTCAAGTGGGGCAAGATGATCAAGTTCCTTAACTTCTTTGGGCTTTACTTTACTGTCTAGTCCTAGCATATGGAAATGCAAGAAGGACGGGAGTTAATACGAGGCCAGCCTGGTGTGTGTGTGTGTGTGTGTGTGTGTGTGTGTGTGTGTGTGTCCCAGTGTGACTACCTGTACTCAACCAATTACTACTTAGTTTCTGCTCAGATGAGTTCATTACAGGGATCTCTCCAAACCAGCCACAAGACAGACAGAAAATGGATTTTGACAGTTTTACATTTACATGGGGAGAGAGGTGTTGAAATGAGCTAAGTTCCTTCCTGGTTTGAAAGTGTGAAGCATCTAATTAACAGCAAGGAGATTTCTTTACTTCTGTAAATCATAAAGATGCAAAGAAACATAAAGGGAGAACAAAACAAATTCAGAACAGAGAGAACAGAATATTCTACCAACCTACTTCCACCTCCATGGGATAATCTTAGACACATTAACATCCTGGAGTTTAACTTCCTCTTGGTAAAAACAGACAGTAACTGCTTAAAAGACTATTTTTAACAGCAAATAAACAATATATGCAAAGTATTGAGTTTTTTTTTTAGTAGAATATATTAGTTGAAAAGCAGATAAGCATGCCAAGGAGGGCTAATAAAATTGAAAATATCTAACCAGATTTTTCCCTCAGTACACAGTACACCACAAAAGTATAGTAGATGTGGGAAATGAAATAAAATGGGAATTACATCATAACATTGTGTAATTTAGTGATATACCCAGACTACTTAAAAAAATACATACATATTTCTATGTAATTATGAAAGGAACATGCATGGAAGGAAATGCATTTTGAATACAATAGAGTGGTTATCCACAAGGACAGGGGCAAGAGGGGGCATGGCCGAGGCAAGCAGGGAAAAGTACACAGTAACATGAAACACAGGAGTGGAGAGATGTCTCAGTGGCTAAGAGCACTAGTTGCTATTGTTGAAGACTTGGGTTCAGTTCCCAGCACCCACATGGCAGCTAACTATCTGCAATTCTAGTTTCAGTGGATCCAGTGACCTGTTCTGGCCTTTGCAGACATTGCATGACGCAAGTATGCACTTACATACATGTAGGCAAAACACTCATACACATAAAATAAAAATAATAGAATGAAGATACTGTTTTGATCAGCAGTGATTGTTATTGGGATGTGGGGAGTATGAGTCATGCAATTTTGGATGTAATGTCCAACAATATTATCTTTAGCTGTAAATCATTTGAGATGATTCCTACATACTTTATACACTCAATAATCATTAGTTGAAAATGTGCATGCTTCTGATAGTTACGAAAAGGTTAAGATGTTAATAAAACATTTTCAAAAGCCTCAGTAAGCCTGCATTCTCAGCCATACAAATCACGATTTGTGAGCAATAAAATTACTTCGATGATCATAGACTCTGCCTTTATTCTTCCACAATAGAAAAATAAAAAGTACAGCCCAAGGAAGGGAAGTCAATTTTTGGTTACTCAGTGAGTTAGAGCTCGTCATACAGACAGCAACCATGGAGCGTGAACAATACTAAAAGCACCTTCCAAAGAGGCTGACTCATTTCTGGCCCTTGCTGCTAGAGTGGGGTAGAGGGATTCACCCAGAAACTCATGTGTTGTGTGATATGGCAAGATTTCCCTCCCACTGGTCACCCCTGAGCAGAGCAGAAAGAAGTTCCTCACTCAAGAACAGCTTCCATTAGAGAGTTCCAGAAAGTCTGTGCTGATTGTGGAGTAACCGTTGTTGTAAAAAAACTGTCATGATGTTTTAGGTGCCCAGGCTTGTGAGTGGCCTCATCTCACAGATCCTAGAGGGATTAAAACTTGGTTGTAAAGTAGGGAAACACAGTAGCGTTCCCTTAGAAGATACAAGTCCTGCTGTTATTCTTTGGTCTGTAGAGAGCAGATTTTTGATTTCTCAACAAAGAAGAATCTCTCTGGGTATCAGTTTAATTATCACCAAAATAATAAGTATATAATTTGTTTTCTTTGCAGGAGTGTGTAGGCAAGTACAGATGTTCGCAGATATAAATATGTATGAAAAGTGTAAAGAGAATCCAGAACACGCATGGAAAATGGTCAACAGCAAGCATGTGGTGTGACCACATGACTCAGATATGTGCCATATGGCAATAAGAAATTTTAGGAAATACAAAATTACCATGACTCATTGAAAAGCAAATCAAAAATAATTCTTTTTAGCAATTGGGAAAGCATAGAAAAAGAGCATTCATTTCACTTGCTGTTTGAAAAAACTGCCGGCAGGAGCAGCAGAAGACTTTTAGTATATGGTACATATGCAGTCACAACATGGAAACCACTTACTATTTTCATAAGTAACCAATAGGTAAAGTACAGAAGATCATCAAAAAGCAATAATTGATGAATGAATGGATAGAAAGGCTGAAGACTTTTCAAAAGGGGAGAAAAGAGTGAGTGGGCAAGGATTTCTTATTTTATTTAGTGAAAATGGAAAATTGCTCAGTTGATTATTGTGTCAAATTACATATATTTACGAACCTATTTCTCCATATATATAAGTATATATATTTATAATTTGGGAATATACTGTTTAATGAGGCACAGAAGAATAGACAAATGTTTGCACTAGAGAAATGCATTACCTTTCAGAAAAGGAAACAATGACAGTATACAAAATTCACAATAATAATAGCAAAAATAACAATAGACAACATTATTTAGCTCTTTCTGTACTGGACACTGCTATATACCTCTTACACATATTAAATCATTTAATACTCAAAGTGACCCTATGATACAGGCATACATTTTCTATATTATGGATAAGGGGTTAGATACCTTATTCAAAGCCGTATAATAAAAAGAACAAGATGATGAGTTTAATGTATTTATAATCATAGTGTTATAAAACACCAAAACCCTATGACACAATTAAGTTAGACATGGTAGCCTCTGAATGAGACTGCGAAAGAATGAAGTAGAGAGAAACATGATTATCATTTAGGACTTCCTGAGTATTTATTTATTTAATGTTATTCATTTCTGTCTTTCTTGTCACATTATGGAATGTGCTTAAGTGCCTCTACTAGCTGAGCCATCTTGCTGGGCCCTGAGTAGGCATACTTTTTTGCTGTCTGCCTGAATAAACACACAGTAACCAGAAAAAAATATTTGAATGTTTTCATGAACAGAAGATTCATCACCTTCCAATTTCTATGGAAAATCGATGAGAGGGCATTAAATTGATTTGAGTGTAAGGAAAGGCTGAAATCAGTGTAGAAGGGACAGACAGAATCCAGCAACCATATGACCACATGGTGGGTATGTCATAAAGAAGATGAAGATGGAATTGATGTTGTCTTGGGCCCTTTCAAATCTGAGTGTATGTGTCTCTTCTCAGAATTTTCCAAATGTAAACCAGGATTAATTTGAACCAGAAATAACAATTCAAGTCTCAGTCCTATCAAATTCAGGAAATTCTCAAGAAGGATCAGCCAGGTGCAGAATTCTGAAAACAAGCTCTGTAAATAGGCTCAGAGTTAAAAACTCAATTTCTATCATAGAGAAAAAGCTTTTGTCTTTTCCCCTTCATTCTCATCTTCATCTCAACAGTCCACATTGACTCCATGGCCGAGAATAACCTCACCACAGTAACCGAGTTCATTCTCATGGGCTTTACTGACCATCCGAGCTGGGAGATCCCCCTCTTCCTGGTGTTTCTCAGCTTCTATCTTGTCACCATTCTGGGGAACTTGGGCATGATCATTCTCATCCAGGTGGATGTCCAACTCCACACCCCAATGTACTTCTTCCTGAGCCACCTCTCTGTGTTGGATGCTTGCTACTCCTCAGTCATCACCCCTCAGATCCTGGCCACACTGGCCATAGGCAGAACAGTCATTTCCTATGGTCAGTGTGCTGCTCAGTTCTTCTTCTTCACCTTATGTGCAGCTACAGAATGTTTCCTGCTGGCTGTGATGGCCTATGATCGCTATGTTGCTATTAGCAACCCATTGCTCTACACTGTGGTCATGAGTCCTGGAAGATGCTGGAGTTTGGTGGCTGGAGCCTATGTCTGTGGGGTGTCTGGGGCCATCCTGCGAACCACATGCACCTTCTCCCTCTTCTTCTGTGAGGACAATAGAATCAACTTCTTCTGTGACCTCCCACCCCTGTTGAAGCTTGCCTGCAGTGACATAGCAAACATCGAGATAATCATTCTCTTCTTTGCGAACTTTGTGATTTCAGCCAATGCCTTGGTCATCCTGATTTCCTACCTGTTCATCATCAAGGCTGTCATGGGGATGAAGTCTTCAGGTGGCAGGGCTAAAACATTCTCGACATGTGTCTCCCACCTCACTGCTGTAGCCCTTTTCTTTGGGACTCTCATTTTCATGTACATATGGAGCAGCTCAGGAAAATCTCTAGAAGAAGAAAAGGTTGTGTCTGTCTTCTACACTGTGGTCATCCCCATGCTGAATCCTCTGATCTACAGCTTGAGAAACAAGGATGTGAAAGCTGCTTTCAGAAAGGTCACTGGTAGATTCCACGTGTCCTAGAGCTTACAAAATTGAATGAAGAGACCTTTATCTTAATCAATTTATATCCATTATTGATTTTTCCTAATTGAGTATCTTGTACTCTTGAAGAGAGGAAGCAAGCGCCACTAGGTAATGAGAAGTACAAATGCGGTGAAAATTGCATCCGAGAATTCCATAGCACTTTCTTCTTATCCTCATTTCTCACTCTCGGTTTACTGTTTGGCACTAGCTATCTCCTACTGTTCCTTGTCCCATCACATGCAGAATTGGAGTTCCAAGAGATTTTGAATTAATTCACTTAACAAGAATTCTGGACTCCCTCTCTCTCTTGCTTTTGTTCTCACCAACACTGCAAGTTATTTGTGTCAAATATCTTATTGTGAGATCACTATGAATTGTGATAAATTGTTTTCACTTCCTTTTAAATGTATAACTACCTGGTCAGTGCAGGTAGCAAGCGGTATACATACATACCTCCTCCTTCACTATTACAGTGTCTTCTTGCTCAGGTCAGAAGGACATTTTCTAATTCTTTCATGTTCTGCTAATATTTTCAAGATGAAGGAAGCTACCTTTCCTGTTCAGAGCCCTCCACAAGGGCAATGTGTTGTACAGTTCATGAAGGACACAGGGCATGAATTCTGTCCTTACCCCACTGCCTTCCCTATCAGAGGTTCTCACCAAGCGTCCTGTGTCAGGCACAACAATTTTAGTGAGCACAGACAGACACAGACAGGTAAACCGTATTTTATGCTCTGTGGCAAAGATTCGCTTAAAGGAGAGAGTAGTTGTAGCTTCTGTATCAAACTGTGAAACTCTTCAGAGCAGTGTATCCTTCACTCTCAGGTCTAGATCAGATGAGCTTTCAGTGTCGGCTTTGGAAAGAATTTTTCAACCCCATGCGTGTTCCCTTCTGAGTCTCATAGTAACAGTATAAGGTAGATGTAGAAGACATGGTTAAACATTTAATTTCTATTTTGCAATTAAGACAATATTTCCTTGTTCCCCAGAGTACTCAGACTATGCAGTAGTAAATAAAGCACAGGGTGTGGCTTGAATCTAAAACTTATTTTGCCTTCAATTCATTGGGTAAATGATTTAGTTTTTTGGTCTGAAAAAAGTGTACAAATTCCTAATTAAAATTATATTGCATTAATTAATATATTATATTGATACTATAAATTAAATCAGAAGATGAATAAGAATCTCATAGCACAAATCAGTTATCACTATTGATCATTATTTTTTTCCTTCCCTTAGTTTCTGATGACAATTCTTGACTTTTGCCACAATTCTCTAACAATTGACCAAAGTGAAAGTGTTTGTAAATCAATGATAGTGAAGGAGAATGAACTAATGAGGAAACAGAATTAGTCTATTATTTGCACCTAGGAGCAAAGCAAACTTGCAGAAATAACAAAACCAGCAAGATATATTTCCATTGAATATATAGTTTAAAATATATTTTATATTGAAGGTGGATAACTTTCCTACATGGGATAACTAATATATATATAGTTCATGTGTCAACCGTGTTTCAGGTTAAACACTAAGCAAATAGCTGGAAATCATAAATGAGTTATAAGAAATTTCCTGTAGATTGAGAAAGGAAATGTTGATTCTTTGTGAAGAAAATCAATGTGCTGAAGAGTTATTTTCTCTCTTAGGATTTATTGGACTGCAAGGAGTAGACAAGAAGGGAAAGGGAGTATTTAAGGGAATGAATTGGCAAGTATAGAGAAAAAAAGTTAATGCCTTCCTCTGATTAAATTCCAAGAAGGCATTTAAAGATTTATGTTTAAGAATATAGGACTGGGGCTGGAGAGATAGCTCAGCAGTTAAGAGCACTCACTGCTCTTGCAGAGGACCTGGGTTCGATTCCCAGCACCCACATGGCGGCTACGAACCATGCTTAACTCCAGTTCCCTGGGAATCCGAAGCCCTCTTCTGACCTCTGCGGTAATGCATGACACAGGTGCACTCACATACACGCAGGCAATACATATAAAAATAATAAATAGAATATCAAAAAAAGAATATAGGGATAAACCAAGTGGGTGTGACGAATGCCCTTAATTCCAGCACTGGGGAGGCAGAGACAGGCAGATCTCTGTGTGACTGAGGTTAGCAGCCTGGCCTACACAGTGAGTTCCAGGTCAGCTGGGGCAATAAGGGACACATTGTCTCAAAAAGATGAAAAGAACAGCAACAATAAACGACAGTGCTAAATGAAAGAGTTGAAGGAACTTGGACATGGAATCTCAAGTTACATGTAGGACACATATTTTTCCTTTTAAAACAAGTTAGTGGACAAAATAATGGGTTTTGCTGTTGTATTTTCATACATTATTCTATATACTCTGGTGATATTTCCACTTACATTCTCCTCTCTTGTCCTGTCTCCGTCTTCCTGTTGGTTTCCTTCCTCTTCCTGAATAGCCTCTCTTCTGTTTTCATATCTTATTTTATTTAAGTATAGATTCCACAGAGGTAAAAGCATGCAGTATTTGTCTTTTCTGAGTCTGCCTATTCACTTAACATGGTGATCTTTAGTTCCATCAATTTTCCTGCAGCTGATATGATTTTATTCTTCTTGATGGCTAAATAATACTCAATTGTGTGTATATTCCATATTTTCTAAATTCATTCATCTATTGATGGACATCAAGGCTATTTCCATATGTTGGTTATTGTGAATAATAATAAACATAAGCATGATGTACAGACATTTCTGTTGGATGCTGACTTGAATTCCTTTGGGTATACAACCAGGAGTAGGATAGTTGGATCATATAAAAGCTCTGGTTTTAGTTTTTTGAGGACTTTCTATATTGCTTTTCATATTGATTTTACCAATTTACATCCCCACCAATAAGCTGTAAAGGTTTCCCCTGTCAGCATTTGATGCTTTTTGTTGTCATTGTGATAACCATTCTGGCTGGGATACAATAGGATCTCATTGTAGTTTTGATTTTCATTTCTCTAGTGGCTAAATATACTGGAAATTTTGTCGTGTATTTATTAATTGTTTGAACTGTACTTCCTTTTTTGAAAACTCTTTAATTCATTTGCTCATTAGCTGATAGAATTACTTATTCTTTAGATGTTTCACTTTTGGTAGTCTTTATGTATTGTGGATATTAATCTGCTGCTAGATGCGTAGCTGTCAAAGACTTCCTCCAACTCATGCAGGTTGCTTTCCTATGCATAAACTTTTAATTTCAATAAATTTCACTTACCAATTCTTGCTATCCTTTCCGGAGATACTGGGGAAGGACTCCGTATACTTTCTTACTTTATAATGACAGTTCAGCTAACATTGAAAAGTGTATTCCATTTCTTCTGGAAGGGAGATGAAATTCAACTGAGAAATTTTAATAGTTGATAATAGGGAGGTTTTCTGGTTGTAAATAGGTGTTAGTACTTCCTTGCTTTTTGCTATACATTATGTTGAATTCATTTAAATAAACAATTTGTGATGGATTTTGTTCTAAAATTCCTTCTTTAGTAAAAAATATGTGGCTGGTGACAAATAATTGAAAAAAATCTCCTCTTGAATAAACTATAAGATCCAGCAATGTCACTCTGGGTATAAACAAAATTCATTGAACTCAAGATCTCACAGAGACTGCACCTCCATGTTCATTTCATTACTCAAAATAATCAAGAGTTGGAAACAACAAAAATGCCCACTTCAGATGAAGGGGTAAAGAAAACATGACATATAAACACAGAATATTATTCAGCCTTATTAGACAAGGAAATCCTATAATTTGTGACAAGATGGTTGAACCTAGAGGACATTGTGCTAAGTGATTTGGCCAGTCACAAAAAGAGAAACACTGGAAGACCACTTATATTCAGTATCTAAAATGGCCAAATGGATAGAGTAGAGCATGGTGGTTATCAAGGCTAAGATGGAAAAATGGGGCATTATTCATGGGTATAAAATTACAGCTATGCAAGATAAGCTCTAGACATCTGCTGTACAGCATGGTGCCTATATTTAACAGTTTGGTATCTCATACTTCAAAATGTGTTGAGATGAAAGATCTGATGTTAAATATTCTTCTTACCGAAAACCTAGCCAATCAAAGAAAACTGAAAAAAATCCCACAAAGAATTTTGGAGGTGATGGATTTTGTATATACCTTGATTGTGTTGATGGTATTATGACTATTTTCTTATGTCAAAACTCATTAACAAGTATACATTAAATAATTGCATTTTGTTTATCTAAACTCCCAATAAAGTTTAATAAAAATCTCCTTTTGGATACACATGCTTTGGAAAAACTTAGCCTATTCAGACCAGCAAATACCTTCTTCTGGAAGAATTTAAATGTGGAAATTAAAGGGTCATTGGAGAAGAAATACTTGACCTTGGTTTATGTTGGCTGTAGAAGACATGAATAATTTGGTATGATTCTCTAGGTGCTAAGATGCTTTATCATTTATCAAACTCCATTCCCTTTAATTCTATTTTTGACCATTCCTAGAGAAGTAAAATGTGGTACAGAGAATGCTGGATGGTAACTGGCACCAACCTACTGTGTTGCCGTCCATAAAGGAATTTCCTTGTTCTTTATTTCAGTTACCCTACCTATCTTCAAAATAGGGCAAAGGGTTGAATAAGTGCCTTCTAAGGATCCCTCTGTGGGCTGAGGTTTTTTTTTTTTTGTGTGTGTGTGTTTTACTAGAAACTGAACCCAGAGCCGTGTGCATGCTAAGGGAACACTGTCACTGAACTGTACCTCACAAGACCTCTATTTGGGGTTTAATTCTGTTGATTTTAAATTATTTCATAAGCAACTTGCCATTAAGCATTGTGAGCCCCTCTCTTCAAATGTTGACTCCACAGGCTAGCAAACAAAAAAGCCCAATGCCAGGAATAAGTCTTTTATAGTTGTTAACCAAGGAGACCCTCAAACAATACTGGCTATTGACGTTACTCTTGGTTACCATACAGAACTTGACAGTGAGATACTTCAGGGAGTGCTGAAGATACTACATACTTGAGACATAGAACAAACATGAATCAAAGTGGTACTGACTTTGAAACTTCATCTTTACTGGCTAGCTTTCATAGTATTGGAAAATGCTATGCATGCTACTGGAAAAGTGATCATCAACACTACCTAGGTCTGAACCCTAAAACTTTAATAATGACTGGCCTGTTAAGATAGGCCCACTAGTGCAATAGAGGCACAGATGTTATGGGAATAACCAGCTACACTTTGACTGGATTTAAGGCCCATTTCACAAGATGGAGCTTGTATCTGACACTGTTATCAGGCCTAGAAACCCATGGTTAGACAGGTGACAAGCTATAAGGGAGAACCTGCTTGTGCTAAATTGACAGTATTAAACTGACTCCTAACAACTTATTATTATACCCATAGATTAGCTCATCTCTCAACTCTCACCAGAGAAGCTTGCTCTTGAAGCAGATGCCAATGAACACAAAGACCCACAAGTGATCACCTGCAGAGAAAAAGACATTGTGGAGGGATCAAGCCTAAATGGGAGGCCTGTATCACATCTTCTCCTCCCAAGGCTCAGAAATCATTGCATAACAGGAGGAAAAAAGATTATAAGAGCCAGAAGTGGTGGATGAATGTAAGGAAACTGTTTGCTGGTCACAACAGGGCAGTTGTACATATGAATACACAGCACTTGTGACAGCATGCAGTAGACCTGCACACACCCAAGTCAGATAAAAACCCAGCATGGAAGGAGGTGTTGGACAAGAAGCCCCAGCCCTATCTGAGGAACTATTGACAAAAGACAGCTGCTGGCAGAGGAGAGTCATTTTCTTTAAGGATATGATGCTAATTAGGTTGACCAGGCTCCAGAAGATGGGCTCACACCCTTTGGGAAACATAAATTAGACTCAATTAGCCTTTAAAAATAACAGAAAACCTGAAATCATGGGAAGAGTAGTAATGTAGGAGTGGGGATGGGGAAGGGGCCTGAATATGATCAAAATACACTGTATGAAATTTTCAAAGAATAAAAAAATATTAAAACAAGGCTATCTCAGAGAACTCTTATAGTATAGGTTATGATGAACAATAAGCACTTTGAAAAGGGTAATTAGGTATGGGAATGGGAGTAAGGGCAGGGAAGATGGAGTGGCTAGATACAAACTTTCATGCTTTATATAAGCCCCGAGAGAGCTAACATAATGCACAAAAATCACCAAGCATCAGTGATCCTCTATATTTCTGTGAAGTTCATGAAGAGATGCTCTGATAAAACCAAGAAACCTTATAAGGAAAGCAGTGGAAGATAGTGACCTCTGGACTACACACCTCTGAGGATTTTGGGGGGTAGAGAAGACAGATAGATCTATATAGACTTTAATCAAGATAAATAAACTCATTTATCTGGTCATCTGTATTGGGGGTCTCTTCTGAATTTATGATTAATAAGTTCCCTGAGGGTAAAATATTAGTTAACTATTTTGGCCTTAAAACTTCATAGGCTGAATATCAAACAAACTGTTCCAACCACCGACAACCTTCTCATTTGGGAGTCTCTCTTTAGTTTCAACATCTTGGAGAGCCCACAAAAATTCTTCAGGTCTAGAAGACATAAAGTGAGGATGGGGAAACTACTGATGAAATAAGAGGGAACTTTGAATCAGGGTCTTTCCAACGTTCTTCCAAAGCAAATTTAGGGGCACTAGGTGTTTCATAGCCTTGAGTTGGCCTGCAATCCACCCAAGGAGGTCTACCTATGGGAGCTTGCATTCCAGTATGAAAGTTGAAGGCATAATCTCCTTATATCCCTCCAAGGGCCTCCTCCAGGTTACAGCCTATGCCCTCTTATATCCACTTACATTAGTTCAAGAAAAGAACTATTTGGAAGAAGAATGGGTTACTCCTTGTTATCAGTTCAAACAGGATCTTGTCCATGTCCACAGTTATGGCTAGGAAAGTGAAACCTCATGTGAGTAAGATGAGTTTACATCATCACCAAGGGCTGTGCTGATATGTTATAGAAAGTGCAAGGACCTGGTCAAGCATCTTAAGAATTTCCTACCACAGCCTGTTTACTCTGCAAGTCCCCTTCTGTTTAAAAACTAATGAAAAATACAAAGGCAGAATAATACTTGAAGTATTCCCAAATGTGGAGTTCAGAGTTATCTTTGTTATAGTACTCAGTATGAAAGACAGGTTAGGAGTATGTGTTCTTGAGCAAGACTTCTGGATTCAAATACAGCTCTATCTCTTATCATGGGACTGCTGGGTGATGTGGAGGGACACTTAACTTTCTATGCATAAATTCTCTAATCACCTTAAAATGAGGAAAATAATGGTATCTAAGTCCCGGTATTATTGTTGGGATTAGATGAGCTAATACATTTATTCAAACCATCTACTCTACCTCATCAGTCATCTTCCCATCTCAGTCTATCTTAGAAAAGTGAATTTGAATATATGTGCATATGTATGCGTATATCATTGGTTAAAGTTGTTATCAGCCCCTTCCTCTGTGCACATAAGTGGATATGCCAGGGTAGCCCTTGAAATTAGTTATATTTCTCTTTCAAAATTTGGTCTCAGAGAAAAATACTCTTTTTTAAAGCAAGATTTAATGTACATTTATTCTTAACATGGAGCATATAAAGATTTTATACTGAATAAATTACATTCATTAAGTCAGAGAAAAAGGAAGTATTTACATATCTCCAAAAAATACAAAACCAAAGCCAATCAAAAATAAAAAACAAAAAAAGAGGGAAATGTACAAGTTTCTGTATGTAGACTCATGCTCTGTTTTGAGAGAGTGGCTGATCCCGATTTGCTTCATGAATCAAGGTGTGGAAATGGTTGCATGTGAATTGACCTAGGAAATGGTTATCAGTACAGAAAAAAAAGAAAAAGAAAAAATTCCTACAACTAAAAGGAAGAAACACAATTTCAAAGATTTTTCAGTGACAAGAATCTATACTTGTATTTAATGATAATGTAGTTTAAAAAAAAGGAAAAAAGAGAAAGTATTCTTAAGGGAAAAAAATATCTAAACTTCTTTGATTTTGGTTATATGAATATTTGAACAACACTTTTTGAAACTTCTTTGGTTTTTTTATATAGTGACTGAATCATTTTAATAATCATTCTTAAAGTGCTTTGTAAGCATTTAAAACCATTAAAACCTTAACTCACAAATAGCAGTGTTCTGTTTTATCTACTGTTATTAATGTGTATTTAGGGGTAGAGGCACGTACTATTGCACATATGTGGAGGTCAAAGGACAACTTTGTGGAGTCAGTTCTCTTCATCTAGCTTTCTGCAAGGGTTCTGAGGATTGACTTGGGTTGCCGGGCTTGTGTAGCAAGCACCTTTGCCTGCTGAGTCATCTCACCAGGTCCAGTGTGCCTATTTATGGGACATAATGTGCTATCTTCATCTACAGTGTGCTGTGGAAAGACTCAGCCAATCTAACGAGACAGGCTAAATTCATTGAACCTAATTATATGCTTCCTGAAAGCAAGACGCCAAAGATCTTAACAACAGATTTCACCTGGGAATGGTGGTGGTAGTGAATGCAGTCAATATTGTTTATGAAGTAGAAATGTAGGGACTCGGCCATTGGGATCCACGTCATGACAACAGGGACAGTTTGTCATGGAGGGACAGGCAGTGTTTCTATAGTTCCTTAGGGATGCAGCTGGAAGGATGTTTTTTTTCCAGACTCCCTTGTAAGTATTTCCCAGAAGGAGCAATTGCTCATGGGGGGAGATAGTCTCACAGAGACTCAAAGGAGCCAGGTCCTGAGATGAATCATCAGGGGATGCTGGTTTCTTTTGGATTAATTGCTGCTTTGCTGTTTGTCATTTGGACAATTTTCTGAGCCTCTTTAGAGCTAGACTGTCTAAGGAGCATCCTTCCCCAGGAACTCTAATTTTGTGGGCTGCTAATGAAAAAGAGGTTTTATGCTTAGTACTTTTGGGAAATGGTGAGTTAAGGTTGATGTGTTTTCTTATTTATAGGACATTGTGCATGCTGCCATGCAGTATGATTTTCTATGTGAAGAATAAATAATATTAAGTGGTCTGTGGTCTCCATACTTATAAGACTAGTAGACCCATGTTCCTGAAACATCTAAGGCACCTGGGAATAAGCTAAAGTCGTCTGTCAAGATTTGGTGCATATTGTAATAATAGCGCAGTTAAAAAAATGCTGGTACCTGGCTCCTACACTCAGACATTCTAATTTAGTTTTTATACAGTAAAATATAGGCCTTGGGATTTCAACAGCTCTCCAGGGAATTCTGGTGTGCAGTGAAGTGTGAGAACTATCCTTGAGTCTCCTTGTCCTGTGCATCTTTACGGTAGGCTGAGTCAACAAGGCACCAGACTGTTTCAAGTCATGTTATATGGCCCGGAAACTTCATGATATTCTCGATACTCAGATTTTAAAAACTACTTATAAAACAGAATAACATTAAGATCACCTTATCTTGAAGCCACCATTGCCACAAGTTCACATGTGCAAGCTTCCAGTGGCCTGAAAGTGGGCAGCAGAAAGCCCTAGTCTGGGAACAGTTGGAGGCTGATTACTACTGGGTGAGGGAGAGTAGCCCTTTCTTACTTACAATCTCTAGATAGGCTGACTAGACTCGAGTGGATGAAACTGCACTGAAGGACATCTGGGTACAAATGCTTGACTGGATAGGGCTTAAAGTGCATGGCAGAATGCATTATATCCAGCGGGGGTTCAGGGAGTGGAGTGGGGAGGTGTGTGTGTGTGGGAATGATGGGGGAGGGGATCTAAATTTGATTAAGAACTGTTGAATGAAATGTTCCAAAAGTTCAATAAAGAATAAAAAAAAAACCCGTCTCAGTTTCCCCATGAGGAAGGAAGGCATAAGTGGGACTTTGGAGAAGTCATGCTCTTACATAAAGGATCAAGCAGGGCTTCTGGAAATACATCTTCAGGCATTGTGTTTATATTACCTATCTCAGCATCCCCTGGGATAACTATGAACAATATGGGCACCTCTTTCTCATGACTGGGCCAAAATCCATGGTGGTGGCTGTGTGAGTGTTCAGTCTTCAGTTCCCTGGGTAATTCTTACACATACTGAAGTCTGAGAACCAGTGATGTGGTGGATGCCATGGTCACCCTGGGACCTTTCTGTTTCCTTGGTAGAAATGGGCTCACTGCTTACTCACTCCTGACTTAGCCGTGCCTTTCGTGACTCTTCATTTTCTCCATTCTCTGTTTCTGCCAAATGACACTTTCTTTTTGTAGTAGTTCACATTAATAGCACAGATTAATGGGTTTCATAGGACATTTCCCTTTTTTCTTTTTTTGATTTAATAAGTATTTTTATTAATTCCTTGAAAATGTCATACAATGTATTTTGATCATATTGATCCTCAACTCCTCTGTCTAACCCCTCTTTGGTCCATCCCCACCTTCCTACCCCCCAGCTTTGTGTACTTGTTTTTTCCAGTTTAATAAGCCATCAACTCCGATTTGTCTCCCATCCAAGTGCTAACCAGGCCCATCACAATTTAGTTTCCAAGATCAGATGAGATCAGACACGTTCAGGGTGGCATGGCTATATGCATCAACTCCAATTTGTATTATCCATATACTTCTGGGTGTGGAGTCATCCACTGGAGAATGGTTGATCAAGAAGGAGCCATACCCTTAAAGAAAACCAACTCTTCCCTCCCCCCAAAGCCATAAACTTTCAATAGTTCCTCAGTTAGGAGTGAGCACTTATGACCAACCTCACATTGCATGCTAGAATTTGATTGGCCAATCTTATGGTTGTCTTGTGGAGGCAACCATAGTTGCTGTGGGCTCATGTGTGCAGCAATCCCATTATGTCCAGAAGACGCTGCTTTGCTCCAGTGCTCCCCATTTTGTCTATTTTCAATCTTTCTGCCCCCTTCTTCTGTGATGGTCCCCGAGACTCAGGTAAGGGGTGTGACTTTTTTGTAAATTTTTAAAATAGAATTTTTGTGTATTTCATACAGAACGGCTTTTTAAATATCATTTTTTATTTTTTTAGAAGAAGCATATCATTATAGCTTTAACATGCCCAATAACAGTTTCCAGAGCAAAGACACAGCTCCTTCAAAAGTGGCTATAAAATTTCTAGGTTCGTTGTTGAATCAATACAGTTATACAATATTGAACTCAGTATAAGCCCTGTAAGACATAAAATTGAATGAGTTTTTAACCCTCAAAAAATATCTCCATTTCATCCTAAAATATACTGTTTCTTACAGAAAGACTCATTGTTTTTGCTACTAATACAGATGTTGGCACATGTGTCTCTAATCTGTATGTATCTAATTATTACTAGATAATTGTTTGCACTTGGATCCTTGCTGCCTGTGTATGTTTATAAAGTCATCAGGTAGATTTTAATGGTAATGTTCATCACCTCTACTAATTAACATGACGTAAACTTTTATTCATACAGAACATCTTAATCATGTTTATGTCTTCTCCATTGGCATACTCCCATAGCATCCCCCCCACTGGATTTCATGCATTCTGTCATTTGTTTTAAGGCCTATTGAGTCAAGTTTGTGTCCTCAGATGTCCCTCAGTACAAGTTCATCCACTGAGGTCTAGTCTGCCTAACTGGAGTCCCTCCCTTTAAGAAGATCAGCTCTTCCTCACCCAGCAGTAATCAGCTGCCAACAGTTCTTCAACTAAGATTGGGGTTGTTGTCCATTTCCACTGTTCTATGCTGGGATTTTGTCTGCCTGAGTTTGCATGGGTCTCATGAATGCTGACACAATTGCTGTAGGTTCATATGAGCAAGGTCCCAGGAGCCTGCAAGACTCTGTTTCAATATGATCATGCACCTCCTCCCCTGGCTCTTACTATCTTTCCACTTCCACAATGGTCCCTGAGCCATGGGTGGGTGAAATTTTATATAGGAGTTTGTCCAAGGATCCATACTCTGCAGACTCTTATTCTCTACTCCTTGGACATTTGTCCTTTTGTGTTCGTGACCCTCTGTTTTATGAGGGAGCTTCATTGAGAGTTGAGAGATGCATTAGTGTTCTTTCTACTCCTTGTTCCACTATGTTCTGTGAGCTTTAGGTGTAGAGGTTCCATTGTAGATGTATCACCTAGGGTTGGGCAATTCACAGACAGTCTCTGTGTGTGACCAGTGTGGAACTCTGTTATAGTCTCTGTTTGTTGCAAAGGAAGCTTCATTGATGAGTGGTGACTGGCATACTTGTCTGTAAATATAAAGATCCATATTTAGCATTTAGTAAGAAATTACATTTGTCTAGGAATGTGAGAGCCTTGGAGTTTTCTCTAAATCTGTGAACTCTCCAATGAGGTGTATTTGGCTATGTTTACAGTACTACACATGAGTTCCTTCTCATTGAGTGGCCTTTAAGTCTAATTAGGTAGCTGTTGATTACTCCCAAGACAAAAGTGTTACTATTGAGCTGGGTGTGGTGGCACACACCTTTAATCACAGCACTTGGGAGACAGAGGCAGGTGGATCTCTATGAGTTCAAGGCCAGCCTGGTCTACATAGTGAGTTCCAAGTCAGCTGGGGCTACAGGGAGACTCTGTCTCAAAAAGACCAAAAAAAGTGTCACTACTCCCCCAATATTGTTTGATGTACAAGTCATTGTTGTGGTTATTAGGCCTTGAAGCTGGGGTCGGACCATTGATTGATGGTCTCCCTTAGTAGCTTGCATAGTATTTTCTAAACCTATGAGAGTTAGCCTTCAGGGGAGGTGGCTTCCAGGTCAATTCCAGCTCCATTGCTACAAATCCTGTGTCTGAAGTATGTCCTGTCTTCAGGAGTAGGGTCTTACCTTCAAGTTATGGGAGGCAATCAAGGGCTGTGGCAATAAGCTGTGTAATTTTGGGAGTCTCTGGGACTACCCTAGCTAACAGCTCGAAGGGAGGTTTCTTCTGTCTGGCACTTGTTCTTGTTAAATAGCCTTCAGCTACTCATGCAGATATTTTATATGTAATTTTTCAGTAGGTTTTTGAACTAATATGATTACTTCTGGTTTTAGAGTGTGTTATTTTTCACTCAAACTCTCATTTATTTCTGGTTTGCCTTAAATTTGCAACAGTCTTCCTGTTTCTGCCTCCTGAGTACTAGAATTGGAGGTATGCACCACCATATATGCCCTGACATTTTCATATATGTACAAAACATACTTTGATCATATTCCATAAACAGAGAACTTTCACAAATTCCAGCATGTCTTGTCCATAAAGAGCGAAATATTGTTCTTAAGAAACTGTATCTTTTAGTTGAGCATGTTGTGGTCAGCTAGGTAGCACTGTGTAAAGCAAAGTTCCAAAGTGAGATAGAGGAGCGCTTCAGAGAAATGCATTCCTTCTGGTGCAAAGCAGGAAGAAGGCAAGAATCAGCTCTATCATACTTTGCTGAGGGTTGGCAAGATATGTCATGGGATTTGAAAGCTCTAAATTAAAGAGAAACGTTCAAAGATATTAGATATCTTGTTAGGAAGTCACAAAATCACCTTTCCTTGGAGAGTCACCTCAGAAGCTCATTAGAGTGCAACACTTTGGCAGTGAATATAAGATGCACCACCAGAATCTTATATTCATAGACTGGAGTTAGCTCAGGGAGACATGGTGGTCCCCTAACCCTCCTAGCTTGAGATGGGTCTGAAGATATCCCAGGGAAACTAGTGTCAGGAAGTACTGCTGTAACAAGGGTTAGAGGGAAGAGAGAGACTCTTAGAAGTAAGAATAAGACACAGTAGAACTTAGTGTGACCCTCATTTCGATCCTAATGCTATGATTATGGGAATATACTGTATTTTCATCAAAAGGGAGGAAAGGAAAGGCAGTTAAGGGCAGAGAGGAAAAGTCACTTGCCCAGGGTCGCACGCATGGGTGGGTGAACTGGATCCTAGGAATCATCTGGAATGGCAAGACACAGGCAGAAGAAATATCATACCAAGGAGAAAGGTACTGGCCTAGTGGAATTCAGGTAAGGACAGCTCATATCCATCAGGTCTAATTTATTTTCTTTGTTATCAACCCTTATGGGTTAGCTCAGCAGTAGCCTGCCTGGTGATGCATCTGGTACTCAAATTATCAAAGCCATTCTTCACAGCCCTTTTTTAGAACTTTCTTAGGACCCCCAAATCCATTAACCCAGGCTTCTCCAACAGTAGTCATCAATACCAGACTGTAGGAAGGTTTCTGTTTTTTTTTTTCCTCCTTTCAAGTTTGGATGCTATTTATTATCAAACCTCTGCTTTTATTAGCGGCTTTGAGATTAACCCAAGAATGCTTATGGGGCTTTGTTAGAAAATGAAAGGAGATTATGTTTGCTCTTTTAGTTCCAAGGTTAATACAAATGTGTGTGTATATATATATATATATATATATGTATATATCTACATAGAACCTTAATTAGCCAGCCAACTTTAATTAGGATAACAGCTGTTTGTTAAGTATTCATATTGTTAAAATGAGAATAGAAATATCTCTATAAGCAGATCCCACTGATTGATAATGGACTTTTTTTGGTTTTCATGCTCTTTTGTTCACAGAATATAAATTTTTCTTTCTTAAAATGTTCATTAAAAATATAAACAGCAACTGTGTGCATGTGGAGCGGTTTTAGCTTTCCAGTACACTTCTGTATCTGTTTTAATCAACACAGTATTTTGTAAGCAGGTAGATACCATTATCTACTTTGATGTAGGAAGAAATTGAGTTTCAGAGAGGTTAAGTGCCCTGTGTAATGGAAACAGTTAATTAAGAGCAGTTGTAAATACAAGATCTGATTTGTCAGCCAGAGAATCACTTTCCATTCTTACTCTAACAAGAAGCATCTGTCACTTTTTCTCTTGTGTTAGAGTGAGCTCTATATTTGTGTCTTCCTAGACTGCAACATCTGTGGAAGTCAAGAGACTGCATGTCAGTCCATTCAGACTGCATTGCTTGAAATGACTTGCTCCTCTCTTTCCTGGATCTTGTGTTAGTCCTTAGAGGTGAACTCCTAGATGGATGGCTGGGAAGAATTACACCTTTGTGACAGAATTCTTCCTGACTGCATTCACTGAACATCCTGAGTGGGGCATCCCTCTCTTCCTGGTATTTTTGAGTTTCTACCTGTCCACTCTGCTGGGGAATACAGGAATGATCATTCTGATCCAGAAGAATCGTCGACTTCAAACCCCAATGTACTTCTTCCTCAGCCACCTTTCCTTTGTGGATATCTGCTACTCCTCTGTCATCATCCCCCAGATGCTGGCTGTGCTGTGGGAACACGGCACCACCATCTCCCAAGCCCGCTGTGCCATTCAGTTCTTCCTCTTCACATTCTTTGCTTCCATTGATTGCTACCTCTTGGCAATCATGGCTTATGACCGCTATGTGGCTGTGTGCCAACCCTTGCTTTATGTCACCATAATGACAGAGAAGGCCCGTGTGGGCTTGGTAGGTGGGGCGTATGTGGCTGGCTTTTCCAGTGGCTTTGTTCGAACTGTCATAGCCTTCACCCTTTCCTTCTGTGGAAACAATGAGATCAACTTCATTTTCTGCGACCTCCCTCCTCTGTTAAAGCTCGTGTGTGGGGACAGCTACATCCAGGAAGTGGTGATTATTGTCTTTGCCATTTTTGTCATGCCTGCCTGCATCGTGGTGATCTCGGTGTCCTACCTGTTCATCATTGTGGCCATTATGCGGATCCGCTCTGCTGGAGGCCGCGCAAAAACGTTCTCCACCTGCGCCTCCCACCTCACTGCTGTCGCCCTCTTCTTTGGCACCCTCATCTTCATGTACCTGAGAGATAATGCAGGCCAGTCCTCAGAGGGGGACCGGGTGGTGTCTGTTCTTTACACGGTGGTGACCCCATTGCTGAATCCACTCATTTATAGCCTAAGGAATAAGGAGGTAAAGGAGGCCGTCATGAAATCTCTGAGAGGATCAAAGGTCTCAGAAAGCTCCTAACTGGGCCTTAGGAAACAATGCTACAGCTCTGGTGCTCTGTTTTCTTTTTTTCTCACAAACCACCTCTACTTTCTGACTTGTTGTTCTATGTAGTACTTATCATCCAAAATGTTAGATGTTTTACGTGTTTGCTACTGTCTCATTTTCACTACTGGAAAGCAGATGGATGAGACTAAAGCATTTTCTGTACATTTAGCACATAAAAATCATTCAGGCCATATTATTCCCAGGATCAATGTCTGTCTTTAATTTCAACTTCTTCAGTCCTTAGTTTCCTAAGTGACAAGTGGGTTAACCAAATTTATAGGAGTATATTTTTGAGGATCCAATGCATGAATGGATAGGCACTATGGCTATCTCATTTACTAGTATTTCCTGGACATAGTAGATTCCCTGGCTAGGTACATGATGAATAAAAATATTTGGAAAGAAAGCATGAAGTGATCTACAAATACAGCTACTGTTTTGACTCAGAGGGGTTTTCCAAGTTCATTTTTATTTTTTAAACATATTTTATTTATTATTTTTATGTGTGTGTGTATATATATATATTTCCTGCATGTAGGTAAGTGCACCCATGTCATACAATGCCCATGGAGGACAGAAGAGGCTGTCGGATCCCCTGGAACTGGAGTTTACACAGTTGTTAGCTGCCATGTAGGTGCTGGGATTCAAACCTGGGTCTTCTGTAAGAATAGTGTTCTTAACTGCTGAGCCATCTCTCCAGCCCCCAAGTTCATTTTTAAAGATTTATTTACTTTTCTTTTATGTGTCTGCAATATGTATGCTAGTGCACTGCATGCCTGGTGTCTGTAGAGGTCAGAAGAGGGAGTTTGAGCTCTTGGAGCTGGAGTTGTAGGCAATTTTGAGTTGCAGTGTGGGTGCTGGAAACTGAACCTGGGACTGCACAAGAGTAGAAAGTGTTCTTAACTGCTGAGCCATCTCTCCAGCCACAAAGAATGTTTATCTTTTTTTTTTTTTGAGACAGGGTTTCACTATGTGGCCCTGGCTAGCTTCAAACTTGCTATGTAGACCTGACTAGCCTTGAACTCACAGCAATTCATCTGCCTTTGCCTCTTGACTGTTGGGATTAAGGGCATGTGCTACCATACCTGTTATTATAAATACTTTAGAAATATGCCTTACTGTTTTTGTGGTTTTTGAATGATAACAGTAAAACTGTAGTAATAGCAGTAAATAACAGTGAATGATTTGTTGAACATTATAACTTTCCAGGGAGTATGAAAAATTTGTTACAGGAATTGTATTGCTCAATATTCAGCTGTTATTGTGAAGCACATTCTAATATTCCTACTCTACATATGTAAGTGAATGAAGCACTTAAGATTTAGAGAAATTAAGTACTTTTCCCATGGCCAGGAAGCACATGGTAGAGTGGGGCTTTCAGCCAGCCATGGCAGGCTCTTAATTGCTGTCCCTATTGTCTCTGGCTATGATCTATTACCTCCTCTATATCACTTACCCTGGAATTTACTGTTATTGTATGTATCTTTTTCCCTTTTATCTGGTGAGAAAGGTGAAAGTCTCACCTGTGGAGGTAGGAGACAGTCAACAACACTTATTTTTATAGCCCATAAAAGCTCGTATTTTGTAATGTGACTCTCTCTCTCTCTCTCTCTCTCTCTCTCTCTCTCTCTCTCTCTCCTCTTTCGTGTGTGTGTGTGTGTGTGTGTGTGTGTATGTGTGTGGTTGTATTTGAGAATGTGAGGCATGTAGATTAAAGAAACAGCTTCTAAACCATAAGAACTTTCACATTAAGGACATGTAACAAGTACTTTAGGAGAGTTTGGTGAGCGTACTTAGGAAAGAAGTGTGGGAAAAATTGCACTTTGGGCAAAGACCGTGGAGTCTACTGGTGAGTTTTTGTTTCTGTTTTTGTAGAAATCACTTAAACTGTAGAATGGGGTGAAGTAACTTCACAAAGTGTCTCTTGGTGGTTGTTTCTTTTTACATGTCAACTGCCTGCCAACATTCCCTGACATATCAGCTTTGGTAGTGAGTGTTAGATGTGTTTGTGTTGTAGAAGTCGCAATTTGGTACCAATCTGTCCAGCTTGGTACTTGTTAGCTCCATGGCTTCAGAGTAGTGGCTACTTACAACTGACTTTTTTTTTTTGGTCTTTTTGAGACAGGGTCTCCCTGTAGCCCTAGCTATCCTGGAACTCACTATGTAGACCAGGCTGGCCTTGAACTCACAACGATCTGCCTGCCTCTGTCTCCCGAGTGCTGGGATTAAAGGTGTGCGCCACTACACCTGGCTACAACCGACTTTTTATTTGTGAAATACCTAGGCCAGATAGGTACTCATCTCTTTTAGTCACATGACAACTTGGGACACATGGAGAATGGGAAGGTGCTTAGTCAGTTCAATCACTATTAAGGCATTATTACAATGATCATTCAGGCTCTGGACCATAACAAATAGCCATGAGTGGAGGGATCCTGGAGGATCTCTTTATACCTGAACTATCTGGAACAGAGTAACTTTGTATGCAGATGCTTTCAGAAGCAGAAAGATCATTAATAATTCTTTAACTTAACTCTGAAAGCTAACGCATCCTTACCACACACAAGGTACTAAGCTAAAAGCTTTCCACGAATTTTTTATTTTAGTCCTATGGAAAACTATAATCAAACATAATTGTTATTGACTCCACTTAGAAAAAGAACCCCCAAAACAAACAAAGACAGAACTCAGATTCAGAAAGGTACACAATTTACCTAAGTGCAGCAACAGAAAAGTGGCGGATGAAGTAAATTTTGATCTCAGGTCTCGACTCTAAATGCCTACTCTTAGCTGATGTCTGGCCTTCTTCCACTCTCTGTTCTTTCTCCAAGGCCTCCTATACTTGCAATTTTCTTCAGTGATATCAGGGTTTTAGTTGCACTCCTGGTCTGGGTGCTTGGTAGAGGTTGGCTGAGGTGGGTGCCTCTTAGGGACCTGCATAACGTGAAGATCATGGACTTTGGTCTTCTTGTAGGTCAGTGAACACGATCTGGGAGATTGTTTAATTCTGAGAGCGGGGTTGGCTCTACTGTCTTCCAAAGTCCTTCCAAAATGCTTCCTAGGTTAAAGATTCCTCCATAAATAGCTAATCAGCACTGGATCACCAGGTAACCACCCATCTGGCTTGCCTTCATTTCTTTAATTTTCCTCTAGTCTTTTCTTCCTCCTGGTCTTAAATAATCTCTTAAAGAATTCAAGATTATTTTACAGATGTTGATTATTATTTTCACTAGTTTATAGCATTTTAAAACTTTGAATTGTATACATATGTCAGTCATTATTTCTGCATTATGTACCTATCTATTATCATCATATTACTTAAGGCTGTGCCTGAAATACTTTCTGACTTACTATGGTTTTAAAATTTCTTTATTGAGATTCAATTCACATGTAATCAGCTGTACATATTTAAGGTATAAAAATTTAAATTTGATGTATAAATATACTTAGAAAACTATCACCATATTCAAGAGATGAAGACACATGTATGTACATGTGCATAACTCATGCTCCTTCATGCTTCTCCCATGTTCTCTTTCCCACTTCCTCTCCACACTCCAGGGATCCAGACATCTGCTGTTTGTCATTCTGTGTTAGTTTGCATTTCTTAGAATTTAATACAACTTTTGCACAAAAGGAATAATGTATGGTTTCCTTAACAACATAATTATTTTAAGAATCATTTTTTTTGCATATCACTAGGTCGTCCATGGTTATTACTGCATTGTATGGTGATAACATAACTTATTTATCCACAAATTTGTTTATGAGCATTAGGGCTGTTTCTATTTTTGCTTTTAAATGTATTTTTATATGTTTTTAGAACATTATGCATGAGTATTGTATTTAAATCATTTCTATCCCTTCTCATGTTCTCCTCCCCACTTACTCTGGATGTTGTGACTTCTTGTTTCTAGTTTTAGGGGAGCCTTGAATAGATACATGGTTTCTGTTCTCTTATGTGAACACTTGGAGTGAAATGGTTGGACTGTAAGAGATGTATATACCTCCCATTTTAGGAAATTGCTGAATTGTTTACCAAGCTAGTTGTATTACTTTACACTCAATGCTAATCATTCATAAGAATTCCACTCACCCCAAATCCACACCAAAACTTGGCATGGCTTGATTTTGCTTTTAAAAATTGTGCTAACAATAAATAGCATGATATCATCCTAGTAATTTATTTATTATTTTTTAAAGCTTTTTTTCAAATTTAATAACCACACGATTAGAAGAAGCATTTCATTACAATTTTAACATACTCAGTAACAATTTCCAGAGCAAGGCTACATTTCTTTCAAAAGTGGCTGTAAATTTTTAGGTTCACAGTTGAATTAATACAGTTATACAGTACTGAACTCAGTATAAACCTTGTAAGGCATAAAATTGAATGAGTTTTTAACCTTTAAAGAAGATCTCCTTTTCATTTTAAAATATGCTATTTCCTACATTTAAATTTTTTAATTTTTTTAACTTATATTTTTAAACTTTAAAAAAAGTTTTATTATTTTTATGTATATGCATGTATTGACTGCATGTAGGTAAGTGCACCTGTGTTGTGCAATGCCCGTGGAGGTCAGAAGAGGCTGTTGGATCCCCTGGGACTGGAGTTACGGACAGTTGTTAGCTGCCATGGGGTGCTGGGATTCAAACCCCAGTTTTCTGCAAGAACAACCAGTGCTCTTAACCACTGAGCCATCTCCCCAGCCCATTTCCTACATTTTTAATGCTTCTAACACTTAAATATTTGCACATGTATCTGATTATTACTAGTCACAGTCGGTTACACTCAGATCCTTGGCAACTGAGTATGGATATAATGTCATCAGGAAGATTTCAGTGGTAATGTTTATCACCTCTACTAATTAACATGAAGTAAATTTTCATGCTTCCTCCTAAAATATGTCTTCTTTTTAATTTGTTGCTTTTTTGTGTGTATCTCATACAGAACATCCCACACAATCTTATTCATCTATATACCCACTTCCCAAATGGCACCCTCCCATAGCCACCCCCCACTGGAGCCCATATACTCTGTCATCCCCGTTACTGTCCACTGTGTTGTTGGTGCTCCCAGCCATGCTCCAGTGCTTGTATATCTGCTGAATCTAGTCAGCTAATCTAGAGATCCTTGTTTTAGGAAGATTAGCTGTTTCTCATCTAGCAGCAATCAGTTGTCAATATTCCTTTAGAGAAGGAGTATCTTTATATCCAATATTCCTTTAGATAAGGGGTCTGCTGTTCATTTTCCCAGTTTTATGCTGGGTTACTGTCTGTGAGTCTTTTGGGACACCCTGGCCAATAACTCAAAGGAAGGTATCTACTGTCTGGCATTGTTTCTTGTTATGTAGCCTTTAGTTATGCATATGGACTCTTAAAAATTATATTGACCTCATTAATATTTGGTTACACTTTCCTTTTGGGTGTTGAAGACCCTACAATTGGCCCAGATAAACCAATTTATTTTAACTCTTAAGGTCGTTTGAGCATCTGTTCCTCAGGGGTAACAGGGCCTTGGGAGGAGTCCCTGGCTCCACTCTTTTACCAGTTCCATCTATGTGAATATAAGTCAAATGTCCTGCTCAACCAAGACTGGCTTTGCTTGGAATCATGGAGAAAATGTTTCTTCTGTGTTGACCCTCCTCTTTGTAGACCAGACACTGGTTCAAGTCCATCTGGTGGGGTCTCCACAGCCTCCTTGTTCAAGAGGACAGGTGACTAACCACAGTTACAGGACATTTTGAGAGATGCTCATAGTCCCCTGGAGGGGGGACTAGGAGGGACCTAGGAGGGAAAGGAGCAAAAACTGTCCTTTTTGTTCCCCTGTCTAAATTAGTATAGGCCTCATAGTATGGCTGTTAAACATCCAAGAAGGTTAGTTCCACTAGTCTGGTACTTTTAATTACCATGTGCCATGTAGATAAAGCTTGGGGAAAGACCAAACACTCTCAGTTAAACTTTGCCTAGACATATATTATATTCTTAATCTGGTATGTATAATTTGTCAGTAGGTTGTTGGACTAATATGGTTCCCTCTGTTTTTTTTTTTTTAAACTAGCTAGGCATTATTTATCTCTCGCATAGGCTAACCCTTCCACCATGTTTTCCTCATTTAAGGTACACCCATTTTCCCCATTTGTCCCTTAATAATACCCTTCTTCTATGGTCCCAACTATCTTGATCTCTTTCTTTCCCTTTATCCCCCAGGTTCCTGGTATAACCTTCCCTCCCCCTCCCCTTAAAATAACCCCATTTTTATCCATATCTCCATTATTAATGCCTGTTTCCTACTGTCATTCTATTTCAGATTCTTTCTTTTCCTTTACCTCCCTGTTTCCTTTTCATTATCCTGGTTCCTGTTCCTGTAGTTATGTTTGGGTACATACTCACTTATAAGGATTTGGTGCTAGGATCCACATATGAAGGAGAGCATATGTCATTTGTTTTTCTGAGTCTGTGTTACTTCATTAAGTATGACAATTTCTAGATCCATCCATTTACCTACAAATTTCATTATTTCATTTTCTTTACTGCTGAACAGAACTCCATTGTGTAAATAGATCACATTTTTGTTAACCACTCGTCAGTTGAGGGACACTTAGGTTGCTTCCATCTCTTAGCTGTTGTGAAAAGAGCAGCAACAAATAGAAAGTGTCTCTGCAATAGAATGAGTTCTTTGGGTATATGCCAAGGAGTGGTATAACTGGGTCAAATGGTAGGTTCATTTGTAGTTTTTTAAGAGTTCTCCACACTGCTTTCCATACAGGTTGAACAAGTTTGTAGTCCCACCAGCAGTGCATGAGCATTTCCCTTTCCCCACATCCTCTCCAACATTTGGTATCATTTGTTCTCTTGATCTTAGCCAGTCTGACTGGGGTAAGATGAAATCTTAAAGTGGTTTTAATTTGCATTTCCCTAATTACTAGTGATGTTGAACACCTTTAAAGATGCTTCTTAGCCATCTTTATTTCTTCTATTGAGAACTCTCTGTTCAGTTCCTTAGTCCATCTTTTGATTGGGTTACTTCCTTTCTTGGTTCTTTGTTTTTTGAGTTCATTATATATTCTGGATGTTACACCTCTGTCAGATGTGTCGCTGGTGAAGATTTTCTCCCATTCTGTGGGTTTTTCTCTTCACTTTTTTGATTGTTTCTTTTGCTGTACAGAAGCTTTTTAGTTTAATGAGGTCCCATTTGTTGATTCTTAAGCTTGTTTCCTGGGCAGTTGATGTCTGGTTTAGAAAATCCTTTCCTACACCTATATCTTGTAGGTTATTGCCAATGTTTTCTAATAACAGTTTCAGAGTTTCAGGCTTCACATCAGGTCTTTGATCCATTTGGAATTGAATTTTGTGCAAGGTGAAAGATAGGGGTTTAGTTTCATTCTTCTACGGGTGGAGATCCAGTTTTGCCAGTACCATGTGTTGAACATGCTGTCTTTCTGCCAGTGAATGTTCTTGGCCCCTTTGTCAAACATCAGGTGGCTGAAATTGCATATACTCATATTTGGGTCTTCAATTTTGTTCCATTGATCTATGGGTCTATTTTTGTGCCAGTACCATGTTGTTTTTATGACTATAGCTCTGTAATACAGTTTAATATCTGGTATAGTAGTCCCCCCCCCAGCATTGGTCTTAGTGATCAGGGTTGCTTTGGCTACCTGAGGTCTTTTGTGCTTCCATATGTATCTTAAGATTGTTTTTTTCCAATTCTATGAAAAATGTCATGGGGATTTTGATTGGCATTGCATTGAATCTATAAATGGCTTTTGGTAGGATTGTCATTTTCACAATATTAATTCTTTCAATCCATGAGCATGGGCGGTCTTTCCATCTTCTGGTGTCTTTCTCAATCTCTTTCTTGAAATATATAAAATTTTCACTGTAGAGGTCTTTAATGTCTTTGGTCAGGTTTATTACAAGATATTTAATTTTTTGCAGCTATTGTGAAAGGGAGTGTTTTCATATACCCTTTCTCTAATTGCTTGTTATTGGTATATAGAAAGGCTACAGACTGTAGATTAATTTTGTAACCTGCCACTTTACTAAACATGTTAATAATTTCTAGGAGTTTTCTGGTGGAATTTTTGGCATCTCTTAGGTATAATATATCATCTGCAAAAAGGGATAATTTGGTCTCTTCTTTTCCTTTTATTACTCCTTTAATTTCCTTCTCTTGTCTTATTGCTCTTGCAAGAGTTTCAAGCACCATGTTAAAGAGGAATGGAAACAGTGGAAGGTCTTGTCTGGTTCCTGATTTCAATGGGAATGCTTCTAGGTTTTCTCCATTTAGAATGGTGTTAGCTTTGGGTTTGTTATATATGGCTTTAATTATGTTGAAGTATGTTCCCTCCAGTCCCATTCCCTCTAGGACTTTGAACATAAGTGCATGTTGAATTTTGTCAAAGGCCTTCTCTGCATCTATTGAGATGACCACGTGGTTCTTACCTTTGAGCCCCTTTATATGATTTATGACGTTTATTCACTTACATATATTGAACCACTCCTGCATCTCTGGAATAAAGCCAACCTGATCATGGTGGATGATCTTTTTGATGTGTGTCTGTATGCAGTTTGCAAGTATTTTGTTGAGAATTTTTGCATCTATGTTCATTAAGGATATGGGTCTATAGTTTTCTTTTTTGGTTGTATCTTTACCTGGCTTTGGTATTAGAGTGATGCTGGCTTCATACAAGGAATTTGGAAGTTCTCCCTCCATTTATGTCTTTTTGAGTAAATTAAGTAGTATTAGATGTAGATCCTCTTTAAATGTCTGGTAGAATTATGCTGTAAATCCATCTGGTCCAGGGATTTTCTTTAGTTGGGAGGTTTTTTATTACTATTTCAGTATCCTTATGTGTTATGGGTCTGTTTACGCCCATAACACATTGGTTTAGTTTTGGTGGTTCCCATGCTTTTAGACACCTGTCCATTTCTTTTAGGTTTTCAAATTTAGTAGCATATAGGTTTTTAAAGTATTCCCTTATAATGTTCTGTATCTTTCTGGTGTCTGTTGTGATGTTTCCCCTTTCATCTCTGATTTTGCTGAATTGGAGGTGCTCTTTCTTTCTTTTGGTTAACTGGGCTAGTGGTCTGTCAATCTTGTTTATCTTTTCAAAGAACCAGCTCTTGGATTCTTTGATTCTTTGTTTTGTTTTCTTTGATTCGATATCATTAATTTTTGCCTTGATTTTTGTTATTTCTTCTTGTCTGCTGGGTTTGGGTTTCATTTGTTGCTGTTTTTCAAGTGTCTTGAGTTGCTATGTTAAGTCATTTATTTGTGTTCTTTCCAACTTTTTAATGTAAGCACTTAGAGTTATAAACTTCCCTCTAAGGACTGCTTTCAATATGTCCCAGAGGTTTTGTTGTGTTGTATTGTCCTTCTCGTTTAGTTCCAGGGATACTTTTATTTCTTTCTTAATTTCTCCTTTGACCCATTTTTCATTCAGGAGTGTGTTGTTTAAGCTCCATGTTTTCATGTGGTTACTGGGGTTTCGTTACTAGGGTTTCTTCTGGTGTTGATTTTAATGTTTATTTCATTGTGGTCTGATAGAATGCATGGAGTTATTTCAATCTTTTTGTACTTGTTGAAGTTTCTTTTGTGCCCCAGTATATGATCGATTTTGGAGAAGGTTCCATAGGGTGATGAATAGAAAGTATATTCTTTGGTGCTTGGGTGAAATATTCGGTAGATGTCTGTTATGGTATTGTTTAATTCATATGTCTCTTTTTTAATTCTCTGTCCTGTTGACCTATCTAATCGCGACAGTGGGGTATTGATGTCCCCTACTATTAATGAGTTGGGATTCATCTGGGTTTTAAAGTACTGTAGTACTGTTTTTATGAAGTTGGGTTTGGTAAATATATGTTCATGATTGTAATATCTTCTTGGTTTATTTTTCCTTTGATCAGAATGAAGTGGCCCTCTTTATCTCTTCTGATTAGTTTTAGTTTAAAGTTTATTTTATCAGATATTAGAATTGCAATGCATGCTTTTTTCTTAGTACCATTCACTTGGTATATATATTTTTTCATCCTTTCACCTTAAGGTAGTGCCTGTTCTTGAAAGTGAGATGAGTTCCTTGCATAAAACAAAAAAGGTGAGTTTTGTTTCTTAATCGATTCAACTAGTCTGCATCTTTTGACTGGGGAGTTCAGTCCATTGATATTTAAAGTTATTAATGAAAGATGTGTATTGAATCCTGTCATTTTTTATTTCTGTTCACATACTTGATATAGCTGTGCATTTCCACAGTTATACCTTCATTGAATTTCTTGCCATAACCCCTTGCATATAGTCGTTCCTTTCTTCAGCTCTTCTTATTGCTTCAAGAACTCTCTGAAGGGCTGGTTTTGTGGACATGAATTCTTTCAGCCTATTTTTGTCACAGAAGATTATTCTTTCCCCTTCAACTATGATAGACATTTTGGCTGGGTATAGTAATTTGGGTTGGCATCTGTGGTCATTTAGAACTGGTAATACTTTGGTCCTGGCTCTTCTAACTTTCATAGTTTGCACTGAAAAGTCAGCTGCAATCCTGATGGGTTTTCCTTTATATGTGACTTGTTTTTTCTGTTGCAGTTTTCAGTATTGTCTCTTTGTTCTGAACGTTTAGTGTTTTTACTGTGATGTGCTGTGGAGAGTTTCTTTTCTGGTCCTATTTGGTGTTCTATATGCTTCCTTTATTTGTATGGACATGTCTTTCTTTAAATTTGGGAAATTTTCTTCTATAATCCTGTTGAAGATCTGTTCCATACCATTATCTTGATATTCTTCTCCTTCCTGTTTGCCTATGATTTGTAAGTTTTTTTTTTATGGTGTCACACAATTCTTGCATATTCCATTCTTGTGTTTTCTTAAAGTGTTTATAATCTTTGCTTGAGTGGTCTAATTAGTCCACTTTATCTTCCACTTTTGATATTCTGTTTTCCATTTCATTCATCCTATTGGTGAGGCTTTCTCCTGTCATTTCTAATTGGCTTACTGAGTGTTTCACTTCCTTTTTCATTTCAGCCTGAGTATTCTTCAATATTTTTAACTCTTTTCTGAATTCATTCAGAAGTTTATCCCTACCTTCCTTCAGATCTTTGATTTCTTTGTGTGTTTTTTTTAATTCACTGAATTCTTTTATCATGTTTATAATTGTTCTTTTGAGTTCCATGTCCTGTGTTATCTCTAGGGAGTTCTCATTGTACTCCTCTGGAGGACTATTGGTACTTGGTGGGGACATTCTATTTTGGTTTTTCATGTTATTATTTTTTCTCTATGACTTTGACATGTGAATTTCTTTTGTAGCTTCTCATTCTTGTGTGAGACGCAAGCCTTCCTTTTTTGAGTTTATATCTTCTTCTTTTTGTAAACTTTATGTGCCTTTGTGGTTTACTTGTTGGGCATGAAAACCTGGTTGGTTTAGGCTTCAGGTTCTCTCTTTTGATTTTATTTTAGCGTGGCCTAATTGCTTTTGTCTTCAGGAGTTCCTACAGAGGCCCAAGTCAGATGAGGCTCAGATGCTCTCAGGCTTTCTCCTAAGGTCTGGTTCCCTCCAGGAAAGATACTGCCCTCAGGAATTTAGGGGCTGGGCTGGCATAGGAGCAGGGCCCAGGAAAGATGCTGGTCTCAGGAAGCTGGTGGCTGTGCCACCCAGAAATACAAAGGGAGGTGGGGGCAGGAAGAGGCCTGTAGGGCTCCTGAGGACTACTGGGAGGAGCTAGGTTGGTCTGGATGCAAAGGATAAGGAAGCAGTGGTGGTTCTGGGCGGAAAGGTTAGCCCCGGTGTCTGGGGTGCCAATACAAGAAATGGGACAGTACCCAGGCTAGGAGGAGAGAGGTGGTGGGTGAGCTGGGAGGGTGAAAGAGGCTAGGGAGTCAAGGTGTGGTGGGTGCACTGGACTTACCCAGGAAAGGTGCTGGCACCAGGACACTTGAGGCTGTGCAGTCAGGGAAATAAAGGGAGGTGAAGGCAAGTCTAGGCCCATAGGCCTCCTGCTGACCACAGGGAGGAACTGGTCTGGTCTAGATGCAAAGGATCAGGAAGCAGTGGTGGCTCTGGGTGGAAAGGTTAGCCCCGCTGTCTGGGGTGCCAATACAAGAAATCGGCCAGTACCCAGGCTAGGAGGAGAGCAGTGGTGGGGGAGCTGGGAGGGTGAAAGAGGCTGGGGGAGTCAAGGTACGGTTGGCACGCTGGATTTACCCAGGAAAGGTGCTGGCACCAGGACACTGGAGGCTGTGCAGCCCAGGAAGCAAAGCCTCTTAATTTATTTTTAAGCGTATGTTGCAGTATTGGTAACCATAAGCAGAATGTTGTCCAGTGTAGCTCTAGAATGTATTCATTTTGTATAATCAAAACTTTATACATGTTGGACAATTCTCTCTGTCCTGTGTATTGACCCTAGTAATCCACATTCTATGTGGTGCTTCTATGGATCTGACTGTTTTAAGCATTCATGTAAATGAAATCATGTAGCATTTGTCTCTCTGTGACTGGCTTGCTTCACTTTGCTTAATATTCCAAAGTTTTAAGCACATTGTGTATGACAGGATTTCCCTCTGTTTGAATTTAATACTGATTAGTATTCCATGCACCACATTTTCACTTTTATCCACTTATGGAAATTGGGTAGTTTTTATACCTTGTGAAGGATGTTGCAATAAGTATGAAATGTAGATGTGTTTTAAAGATATTAGTTTCAATCTTTTTTTTCCTTTGAGATAAGGTCTCAGGTAGCCTAGGGTGGCCTCAAAAATGTCATGTAGCTGAGGATAGCCTTGAACTCCTGACTCTCCTACTGCCACCTTCCAAGTACTAGGATTACTAACATACCTAGTTTTGTGTGGTGCTGGGAGTCAAACCCAGGGCTTTGTGACTGGTAGGAAAACACTCTACTCTTTGAGCTACACCTTCAGTCCTAGATTTCAGTTCTTTTGGATGTATTCTGAGGAATCAAACTTTCTGGTTGTGAGCCTGAGCCTTAAACAACTGAACCAGCTCTTTAGCCCAAAGGAGTCAAATAGTTGTGTCACATGGATAATTCTGTTTTCAGTTTTTTTGCAGAATCTCCAGACTGTCTTCCAAAATATCACCATCTTATATTTACACAAAAAATGTACGTTTCATTTTCTCCACATCCTTAAAAGCATTTGTCATCTTTTTTTCCTTTTTTTGTGTGATTTAAAAGGAAGACACTTTTTTTCAGTATATATTTTTGTGCATTTCATATAATACATCTTAATCATATTTAGGTCCCCTCTCCTATCTGCACTGCCCCTAGCCTGCCCACTGGATTTCATGCATTCTGTCATATCTGCTAAGGCCATTGAGTCAAATTTGGAGTGACACTAGATAGGCTGAACAGGCTCCACTGGATGAAGTCACACCAAGGACCATCTTTTTCTTTTCTTAAAACTATCCATCTTGGGCTGGAGAGATGGCACTGGCTGCTCTTACAGAGGATCCAGGTTTGATTCTCAGCACCCACATGGTAGCTAAAAACTGTAACTCCAGTTCCAGGGAATCTGGCATCCTCTTCTAATCTCCATGGGCATTGCACAACACAGATGCACTTATACACATGCAGGCAATATACTCATACACATAAAATAAAAATAATAAATAAAATGTTAAAAATATCCATCTTACTAGGTGTGAAAATGATATCTCTTAATAGTTTCAATTTGAATGTCCCTAGTGATGGTGATGTTAAACATCTTTTCATACACCTAGTATTGATTTGTGAATAGTCATTGAAGAAATGTGTACTTAGGTTCATTGCTTATCTAAAAACATTTTTAGTGTAAAATATTCAATTGAAAAGTAAAGACTGTAAATATTTAATGTGTACAATGTGATGATTTCCACTACATTATTCTTTCACATTTGTCGAAAATCATTTGTTCACTAGTTCACAGGTACATCTATGGACTGTATTCAGTGCTTTTCTTCAGGAACAAACATTAGCAGCGATCATTTTTATTGTAAAATTATTTAAATGTGTACACATATAAAACTGTATACATGTTAATGCTTATAGCAATTTTATCTGTAAACTATAGTTATTAAGGCACACATAATATAGTATAGTATGATATTTCAACACATGCATAAAATATGAACTTATCAAAGTAATTAAAGTTTCTATCTCTTTATCATCACTTTGGGTATGGAGACTTCAGCTCCTCTCCTCTAGTCACTCATAAAACATAAAATGGATTATTGTGAAATTTAAAAGAGGTTTTTTGAGCCAATTAAATTCTTTTGTCTAAAGGAGAATACATATTCTAATATCTGACAAAATAGATTACAAACAAAAACTAGTCAAAAGAGATCAGGAATGCCATTTTATGTTTATTAAGGGAACAATCCATCAAGACAGCATTACAATCCTAAGTACTTATGCACCAAACACAGGTACACTCAATTTCATAAAACAAAGAACAACTAGATGTAAAGACAGAAACGAACCACAGTAATTATAAAGTACTTCAATACCTTACTCTGATCAAAAGACAGGTCACCCAGACAAAAATGAAATGAGAAATATTGGAGTTACATGATATTGTAAGTGAAGTATCCTAATGGCCATCTATAGGACATTCCACTTAAACACTAAGTAATACTCATGGATCTCAGCAACCAGTGGAATGCTATCCAAAATAGACCATATATTAGGTTACAAAGCAAGTCTTAAAAAATATAGAAAGAACATATTACATTCTGTCTGAACACACTGAAGTAAAGCTAAATATCAACAGCAAGATAAACTGCACAAAGCACACAAACTCCTGAAGATTAAATAATACACCATTGAATGAGAAATAAGTCACTGAAGAAATCAATAAAGGAAAAAATTCCTAGAATTCGATGAAAATCAAGATGCAACGTACCAAAATCCATGGGACATAATGAAGGCAGTCCTAATAGGAAAATTTATAGTGCTAAATAGCTTAATGAAAAATTAGAGATTTCAAATAACTTAATAATGCACAATAAAGCATTGGAAAAATAAGAACAAATCAAACTCCAAGGTAGCATATGGGAACAGATGATTAAGATCAGGGCAGAAATGCAAGCAAGCAAATTAACACCCCCAGAACAGAGAATTAATATTAATAAAATGAAGAGATCATTCTTTGGAAATATAAACAAGACTGAAAAACTCTTAGCCAATTTAACCAAAAGAAAGAGAGAACACCCAAATCAACAAAATTACAGATTTAAAGGGAGACATAACAATAGATACAATGAAATTCAGAAAAGTATAAAGACATGCCTTAATAACCTATATTCCACTAAATTAGAAAAATTTAAAAAATGGATAATTTTCTAGATTAATATGCACTACAAAAATTAAACCAAGGTGAAATACATAAACAGACCAATAATACCATTACCAATAACACTGAAGCCATAATAAAAAGCCTTCCAATCCTCTCCCCTCCAAACAAACAAAACTATAAACTCAGGACTAGATGGGTTCACTGTAGAATTCTACAGACCTTCAAAGAAGAACTAAAACTGATAGTATTCCAATTATTACACAAAATAAAAAAGGAATACATCCCAACTCTTTTTATGAAGCCAATATTACCCTGACACTAAAAGCCAGACAAAAGCACAACAACAACAACAACAAAAAAACAAAAAAAAAAAATCACAAGCCAATCTTCGTGATAAACATAGATGCAAAAATTCTCAATAATGGCAAAAGAAGTTGACATGCTAATATGGATGGGGCACAGGGTCTCATCTCTACATGAAGAGTTACTTGCAATCAATGTATGCTGAGGGAAGATCTGTCAGTTTTCTTTAGGTACAAGCTCCCTGATAAGTTGTTTAATCCTAAGTGGTCAGCCCTAACATATGTGCACACAAGCACCACTAAATGGACTCAGTGCATTGCATATATGTATATTTATAAATGTATGAATATATATCAATAATAAAGAAGAGAATAAGAAACTGAATGGAAGTGGATGGCACCTGCAAGGAGATGGGGAGGGGTGGGAGGGATGGAAATGGTACAAATATAGTACCCATGTATGAAATTCTCAAAAAATAAAAATAAAATCTCACAGTGGTGGCGACAGCACGCCCAAGTCCTCTGCAAGCTCAAACCAGACAAACCCCAGTACAGACATGGGGAAGTGGATAAGAGATCCCAACCCAACCTAAGGAAACTTTGGCAATTGATGACTGCTGGGAGGGGGAAAGACAGTATCTTAGAGAGATGGGACTCTTGGTGGGCCCAGTGGATGAACACACACTGAAGGACATTAGGGGACACACATCAGACTCTATAGTCTGTATTTTATGTATAAGATAGAATGTTAAAATGGGCAGGGGGTGGGCAGTGGGGGGAGGTGTGGAGAAGAGAGGGTATCTAAATGCCATCAAACTATTATATAAAACCGCAAAAATTTAGAAAAAAAGAAGAAAGAATACCTAGCAAACTGAATTCAAGGTCACATAAAAGGCACTCATCATGATCAATCTGACTTTATTCCAGGAATGCAGGAATGCAGGGACACATGGATGCAGGAGTGGTTTATCACACATAAATCCATAAATGTAATTCATCAAATAAATAGACCCAAAGATACTCTATGATCATCTCAATAAACACAGAAAAGGTCTTCATCAAAAATCCAACATCCCTTCATTATAAAAAAAGGAGCATTGGTTCAGTCAGATCCCCGCGGAAGCTGCGGCTGCTCACTTCTCCAACAGCTCTCCCAGTCTCCCTTTCACTTCCGGAAAGATGGCCTCTGGTATGACTGTCTCTGATGGTGTCATTAAAGTGTTCAGAGACATGAAGGTGCACAAGCCCTCAATGCCAGAGGAAGTGGAAAAGCACAAAAAGGCGGGGCTGTTCTGCCTGAGTGAGGACAAGAACATCATCCTGGAGGAGGCCGAGAATCCTGGTAGGCGATGCTGGGCAGACTGTGGACGGGGACCCCTATACCACCTTCGTCAAGATGCTGCCTGACAAGGACTGCCGCTGCGCTCTCTATGACTCCACCTACGAGAACAAGGAGAGCAAGAAGGAGGATCTAGTGTTCATCTTCTGGGCCTCTGAGAGTGCACCCCTTAAGAGAAGAGAAAAATGATCTATGTCACTTCCAAGGATGCCAACAAGAAGCTGACAGGGATCAAGCGTGAATTACAAGCTAACTGCAGACAGGACTGCTGCACCCTGGCAGAAAAACTTGGTGGCAGCTGCTGTCATCTCCCTGGAGGGCACGTCTTTGTGAGCCTCCTCCAACCCCCTGAAATGATCTATGTCACTTCCAAGGTTGCCAACAAGAAGCTGACAGGGATCAAGCGTGAATTACAAGCTAACTGCAGACAGGACTGCTGCACCCTGGCAGAAAAACTTGGTGGCAGCTGCTGTCATCTCCCTGGAGGGCACGTCTTTGTGAGCCTCCTCCAACCCCCTGCCTGGAGCATGGAGCAGCCCCAGACCTGCTTTTTTTTTTAACCATATCCCCTATTCCCATCTGTCCCTCCCCTGCCCATGCTGCCAACTTCAAACTGCAATAGTGACTTTGTGCTTGTCTGTTTAGTTGTGTGTACATGGAATGTTGTGGAAATGACTCTCCTGGTGGCAGCTGGTTGCTCTCCCCTTTCCCTTGGTTTTGTCCAGTCATGGAAGAAGGGCAAGGGACCTTCAATTTAAAAAAAGGAAAAGAAAAAAGACAAAATAAAAAGGCCAATTAACAAAAAAAGGAGAGTTTAGGGATGGAGGGAGCGTGCCTCAGTGTAATAAGGCTATGTATGACAAACCTACAGCCAACATGCCAAATGGAGAAAAACTCCAAGTATCCTCATGAAGATCAGAAACAAGACAAAGGTACACAATCTCGCCACGCTTAATCAACACACTGCTTAAAGTTTTAGCTAGACTGGTAAGATAAGAGAAGGTAATAAGGGATACATGTAAAAAGGAGTCGAAAATCCATTTTTCAGAGATGATATGATCCTATGCATAAGAGATCTGAAAAGAATTCACCAAAAATCTCTTGTAGCTAATAATTATTTCCAGCAAAGTGGCAGGATTCAAAATGAACACACCAAAATCAACAGCCTTCCTATATATCAATGACAGACTGAAAAAGAAATAAAAAAAATCTCTCCCACAATAGTCACACACACACACACACACACACACACGCGCGCGTGCACATACACACACACACACACACACACACACACACACACGCACACACACTAAAATACATGGTAACAAACCCAATAAAGGAAATGAAAGACCTCTACAACGAAAATCTAAAGACAATGAAGAAAAATTGAGGAAGATACTGGAAGATGGAAAAATCCCCTGCCCTCATGAATTGGAAGAATCAATATTGTGAAAATGGCTATCCTACCAAAAGCAACCTACAATCAAGATCCCAGTGACATTCTCCACCTACACAGAAAAAAAATTTTTTTAAATTGATATGGAAGCACAAAAGACCAAGTATAGCCAAAACCATCCTGAATAAATCTACAATGGGAGGCATCAATATACCTGACTTCAAGTTGTTCTAGAGCCATAGTAATACAAACATCATTATAGTGGCAAAAAACAGGCACAGAGATCAATGGACTAGAACAGGGAACCCAAATATAAGCCCACACAACTATAGCTACCTGAATTTTTTTTTTTACAAAGATGCCAAAAATATACACTGGATAAAAGACAGCCTTCCCCAAACAGCACTGGGAAACTTGGTTATCAACATGAAAAAGTGAAACTGAAAGCTTATGTCTGACCTTGCACAAAACTCAACTTCATATGACTCAAAAATCTCAATATAAGACCTGATACCCTGAAATTGCTAAAGGAAAGAGGAGGGAGTATGTCTCAACATATAGGCATAGGTAGGATTTTCTGACTAGGACTCTGGCAGCATGGGAAATAAAACCAACAATAGACTTATGGAAACTACTAAGCTTCTGTACAGTAAAGAAAACAGCTGAGTGAAGAAGCAGTTGACAGAATGGGAGAAAATATTTGTCAGCTATACAGCTGATAGGTTAACATCTTGAACATACAAGGAACTAAACAACAACAACAACAACAACAACAACAACAACACAAAACTCTAAGAAAACAACCCCTTAAAAATAAGCGATAGAACTGAAAAGAGTTCTCAAAAGAAGGAATATAAATGAACAGGAAACATTTTAAAATGACCAATCTACTTAGCTGTCAGTGAAATGCTGATTAAAACTACTCCAAGATTCCATCTTATTGTGATCATAATGACTATCATCAAGGATACAAATGACAAGAAATGCTATTGTGGATATGGGGAAAGGCGAACCCTTATTCACAACTGGTGAGAATGCACAGTAGTGCAGCCACTTGGGAAATTAGTTTGGATTTTCCCTCAAAGCTAGAAATAGAACTAGCATATGACTCAGTCATAATACACCTGGGCATATGCTAAATTTATATTCTACTATAGAGACACTTGCATATTCAGATTCACTGCAGCTCTATTTACAATAGTTATGAAATAGAGTCAGCCTAGATGACCAACAGCTGATGAATGGAGAATGAAAATATGCATACATACAATGAAATCTTATTCAGTTATAAAGAAAAATGAAAATTTCAGGTGAAAGGACAGAACTGGAAAATTTATACTGAGGTAACCCAGACCCATGTGGATCTGAGCCTTGCAACTTTAGTTCTGTTTGTTTAACTCAGAGTACCTTAGGAAGCCAGGAACCTAGAAAGGTCACTGTATGTGAGGTGTCACCATAAAGGAGGGGAAGTAGTATATAAGTAAAAAGAGGCCAGAGAGGGAGAATACTGGGTGAAGAAAGAATCTAATAGGGGTGATGAAGGGACAGGGAAAAGGATTAATCAAATGAAAGGGGTATGAAAAAGCCACATGGAAACCTGCTATTTGGTAGTCCAATTAAAGAACATAAAAGAGAGTTTGAAGGCAGTTATCCAGCAAGGCTAGAAAATACTGGTCTTAGAAGCAATGGGTCATGAAACAAAAACCCCAGTGCCAATTGTGGGATGCCTCTGTGGGAGTTGTAGGTCAAGGAGGCCCCAGAGACCCCCAGACAGTACATACTCTTGCAATTCCTCTGGGGTTTCAACCGGACTAGTTGATAAGACCCTATTGCTGAAGCTATCACACATGTTGGATGCAAAGTTTAGAGAAATCAAGCTTGGACTGAGCTGGACGCTTCTTCCCTGATGGCTAGCTTTCATAGTACAAGCTGGTGCTGTGTGAGCTGCTGGGGGAGTAAAGCATCAACAATCTTACTCAGCTGTGAACTCTATGAACAGTACAAATCTTTCAGGCAAAATAGGCCCATTGTTGCAATAGTGGCATGACTGCTATGGGGGTTACCAACTGCTCCATGATTGGATTTGAGGCCCTCTCCATGAAAAGAAATCCATGCCTGGTACTGTATGACTATGACTGAGGAAGTCTTTGGTCCTAAGGGGAGCCTACTACCACTGCTTAGCTAAATTAACATAGTGTCAAACTGTCTTCTAGGATTCTATGTTTAACCCATGGATGATCAAGGCTACTCTTAGTCTTAATAAGCCAAACTTCTTTGCAGAGAATTGAGGTGAATGCAGAGATCCATGGCGGAAGAAACATTGAAAGTAAAGATAGTTGAGGGTTCAGTCCCTAAACAAGACACTCATCTCACCGTCTTTCAAAAAATATTTTATTTTTACTTTATGTGTATAAGAGCATTTCCTGCATGTATGTAAGTGCACCCTGTAAGTACACCTGTGTCATGCAATGCCTGTGGAGGTCAGAAGAGGGTTTCAAATTCCCTAGAACTGGAGTTACAGATGGTTGCTATCTGCCATGTGGGTGCTGGGAATCAAACCTGGGTCCTCTGCAAAGGCAGTCAGTGCTCTTAACTGCTGAGCAATCTGTCCAGCCCCATGAAATGCAATCTTAATGTATGACATGATATGAAAATCATGAACAGAGCATCTGCACTTACTGGCACTGAGCCTGCACATGTCAGGCTGACTCAGAAGTCAGCTATGTGGACCTATCACTTATTGTTGAATTATTGGCAACTAACAGATTCTGGGAACAGGGAGGCACAGTATCTATTCTTGCACCCACTGGTTCACCCACCTGGCTCTAATGGATGGTTCCAAACCCATGGTCACACAGAAAAAAAAAAAAAAAAAAAAAAACAAGTTAAATTCTGTGGGACACAAAATAAAAGTCATGAATATGGAAAGAAAGGAAGTGGTTAGAAATGGTGGGGCGGAAACAAAAGAGGGTGAGGGACAGTAACCAGAATGCATTATATACATGTATAATAGTGTCAAAGACCAAAGCCTGTCACTGCCCACCAGGCTAGGGGAACATTGTGGAAGAGGGGGAGGAAAGAGTTGGAGGGTTGGGAGGAGCGCTATGAAACACTGTTCTCTGCACATGAGATGGCTGTTGTACACACAAACTCACAGCAGCAGTGGTTGCCTCCATAAGACTTGTAGAAGATCTAGTCTATTAAGAATTCCAGTATAGAAGGGAGAGGGGTTCCTGAGGCCCCCATCTCCAGCTGAGGAGCTATTGTTGTGGATGGCTGCTTGGAGAGGAAACATCACTACTAGTAGGTTACCATTGCCCCAGTGAAAGATCCCACACCTATGTGAAGATGGGCAGGACTAATTGGATTCAGTGTGTGGGAGACAGGCTTGAGTATAGGGTGATATTGTAACTGTCAGGGATACATGGTTTCCAGGAATCCAGGCTCTGTAATCTGAAACCCAGTATGCTAATGTGGCATCCTACCCTCTATTCTGTGATAGAACGTTGTCTGTTATGCTAATAGGATGATGCTAATAAGGTATCCTACTTGCTGTACTGTGATAGGATGCTAAACCTGTTATGCTAATA
>NW_008340932.1:2560958-2581468 GCF_000622305.1 Nannospalax galili
CTGTGTCACTGAACCTGGTCTCCTGTGTCTGAATGTGGCTCCGCTGACACAGTCTCCTCACCAGCCCTGGGGTCTGGGACTGGGCAGAAGCAGCAATGACAGGAGGCAGCGCAGGGCAAGCAAAAGAGCTGCCTCAGCACCAGGTGAGCAGAAGAGTGGCCTCAGACTAGGGTAGGCAGAAGAGTGGCCTCAGCCCAGGGTGAGTGGAGGAGCAGCCTCGATGCCCATGAGAACAAAGGAGTGGCACCCACGAGAACGGAGGAGTGGCCGCCGCTGGCGGTGACATCAGTGGATTATAAAAAAGTGAGGTATGAAATTGGGAGGGAGAAGTGTTGGTGAGGGACCAGCCTGGGGAATGTTGGAGGGAGGGAACTGAGGGTAGATATAATCAATATACATTGTAAACATGTATGAAATTTTTCCAAAGAATAAAAAAGGAATAGAGAAACACAGGTAAGTGGAAGGTGGATAGAGAGAGATAAAGAAGAAATGTGTAAAATCATTTTTACTTGATTTCAATAGAGGTTGAAGAACTGCTTGCAAGGCAGGATGATAGTAGATCAGAATGTTTCTTTTAATTGTTAAAGTAATACTTTTATTCTTTGACAGCACCACACGTTTATGCACTCTATCTCTTCCTACCACTGCCTCTTTCCTAATCCCCTCAATGTCTCCAACCTCATCTTCTTCCTAGCTTCATGTCCTCTTTTGTCTGTTTGTTTTTATTATTAATGGCTCCTTGAGTCCAATTAATGCTGCTAATGGGTGTACAAGGGTGTGCAGCCATCCACTGGAACGTGAACACCCTATTAGTGGCCACTTCCCCAAAGAGGAGTGACTCTTCTTTCCCCAGCAGCCACCAACTGTCAATAGGTTCTCTTCCTATTGGGAAGAGGGTGGGGCCTTGAGGTCCTTTCCCCATTCATGTTGAGATGTTGGATTGGTTTGATCTTGTGCAGGTCTTGAGCAGGTAACCACAGTTGCTGGGAGTTGATGCATTCAACAGCATGTCATGTACAGATGTCAGAATTTCACAGCTTTCCTCCCCATCTTCTGGCTTGTACATTTTTTCTACCTTCTCTTCTGAGAAGTTCCCTGAGCCTGGGATGTGGGAGGTTGATATAGAAGATCCATACACAGCTGTGTACTCAGAGTTAATTATACTTGACACTTTGACCAGTTATGAGTCTCTACATTCACCACTACCCACTGCCAAAAGAAGCTCCGCTATCAAAGTTGAGGGCAGGAAAAATCTATGGATATAAACATAAGTGTTTAGAAACATGGCCATTTAGCAAAGCAACAGCAATAGGTTCCCTCCTAGGGCCCATGATTGCCTAAGTCATGGGCTTGTGGTTGGGTTTACAGTACCAGGCATGAAATCAGTCCTGTCGAGCAAGTCTCATATCCAATCAGAAAGTGGTTGATTGCCTTCATAACCATCTTGCCACTATTGCATCAGTGGGCACATCTTGCCAGCAGGTTGGTATTATAACCTATAAGATCCAACTCTGGATAAGACCATTGATGTCTTTTCTCCCCCAGCAACTTACATAACACCTTTTGTAATCTAGCCAGAAGGGAGAAAGGTTCCCAATCAAGATTGACTTCAATGGTTTGTCAGCTAAGGGGTCTGCTGTCCAAGTTAGGCTTCTGTGGTGTTTGATGCAGTTCTTTCCTCTTTTTTTTCAGAGGAAAAAATCAGTTTCTTCCTTTGTATTCTTGGATACTACTTAATTTTTTTCTTTTCTTTCATTTTTTTTTAAAGATTGTATATCCCAAGCTGGTCTTAAATTCACAGTTCTCCTCTCTAAGCTTCTCAGGACTTTGTTCTGGTCTTAGCTATTAGTGTCTTTGGAGCTTTGCCATGCTCTTTCTGTATAGTCACTCCTCAGTCAATTTCATTTACTCTTATGACTTGAATATTTAATATATTTAAATATTACAAAAATTCTTAGCCACGGCCAATGAGATGTGCTTTGATGGTTTCCTCTCTCCCGCCTGATGTATCTGACTCTCTCCTTACTCATTCTGTTCTTGTCCCACCCAGATCCTGTTCCTTGAGTATTCCAAACCTGTTCTCTTAAATATTTTTATTTTTGTATTTGTACTAGTGTATTGCCTGCATGTATGTGAGTGCACCTGTGTCACGCAATGCTGCAGAAGTCAGAAGAGGGCTTCTGGAACTGGAGTTAAGGACGGTTCATAGCTGCCATGTGGATGCTGGGAATCAAACCCTCTGCAAGAGCAGTCAGTGTTCTTAACTGCTGTACCATCTCTCCAGGCCCTCGAAACCTGTTCTCTTACAAGCATATTTGAATCCATTCTTCCCTTTCTTTGAAATATGTTTCCAGATTTCCTCCTGGTTCACTTCTTATTTTATTCATTTTGCTGCTCCAAGGCCTGAGAGACATCTCCCTCATTGCTGAACCTCCCAACTTAGACTGCTACCCACCCTAGGGCATCATCTACCCCCTCACCCTGCTTTTCATTCTGCTCCAGGCTGGTCCACATTATATTATATTAATCATTTATTTCTTTATTTATACCTTTATTATCTCCAGTATTGTAAAGTAAGAGCTGAGAAAAATTTATTTTATTTCTTTTTGACTCTTACCTGGGCGCTCAAAAATTTTTGTTTAGTATTAAAATAAGCAAATATTGCTGATATTTCGACTTTTCAGGTCATTCTTCTCCAAAGCTAAATTGTTTAGGTTGTTTCAAGCACTCCTATTTGTGTTTGTTACAATTAGATGTCAGAGGTTACTCATGATGTACTCATAAAGCCACGAACTGGCTTTTCTTAGACATGGTTAACATAAAAGACTACGAACAGGGTAAAGTGCAGTTGACTGAGCTTTGCACAGAAACTTTATACTTCCTTAATTAGTGACATTAATAATGGACCAAACATTGCCTTTGGTTACTGATCATAAATACCATGTAAATTTATATTTACTTTCTCTCTTTGGAGTACAATGAGGTTATGGACTGTGAAATCTTTATTTTAGTCTTGGGGACAGACCCAGGCACTGGTAAGTAGAAATTGTCAGTGGATGAACAATGATTGAGGGAAATGAAGTCATTTAGACACAAATCTATGCCTGTCTTCTGGGAAGATTTGTCAAGGTCTTCATAAGAATCTGTGACACAGTTTCCTTAATCAGCGGCCTTCTATGTTCCAACCCTAATTTAAATTCACTTCCTCAATAAACTCCCAATTTGCACACAGGCCACTTTCTGACCAAATTAGCCTTCCTTTTACTTTCTGTGATTCACAGTGGATTGAGCTACAGCTTCTATATTCTGTGGATTCCACCAATTAGAGGGAGTGGAGCAGCAGGACAGGTCCACAGGGATACAGACCAGTGAAAACTATATTTCCCAGATAATCAAGCATATTTTCAAAACACAAGTGTCTGGTGGGGTTGGATTTTTGAATTAGGGTGAGGTTTGGGAAGATGGTGGTAAAATCTGGTTTGTAATGTTTTCAGCCTCAGGACAGCCTAAGGGTTTGAGCCTTGGTCAAAATGCCCTTGAAACTAATTTCCATAATTGATAAGAAGTTGGTGTTAGTCATATAACTTTGAAGTAGCTATGTGACCGCCAGGGCTCAAGGAAATCCGTAGCTCAAGTGTCTCAGACGTGAACTTGTTCATATCTACTGAACATCCTTTCTTGACTATCCCAAATGTTGAATGAGTAAGACATTAAAAAGGTATGTCTAGGAGTCATGAGGCTTCCACTGTCCCATGCATGGCATGTAGCTGTTTTGTACCTTCTCTTAAAGCTCAATAAAATTAGGGGCTGGAGAGATGGCTCAGTGGATAAGAGCACTGGCTACTCTTGCAGAGGACCCAAGTTCAGTTCCCAGCACTAATGCAGTGGCTAACAACTGTCTATAACTCCAGTTCCAGGAGATCTGATGCCCTCTTATCCTCTCAGTGGGCACTGCATAACATGAGTGCACTTACATACCTGCAGGAAAAGCACTCATATGCATAAAAATAAATCAGAAAAATATTAAAAAGCTCATTAAAATTGATGGTGTGTATTTCATGACTTTATTGTCAATCTGAGACCAAGATCACTTCCAACTAGTTAAGCAGAAAAGATGTTGTAGGTTCTGAGGTTAATGATTTTGAAAAATCTCCTTTAGATAATTCTAATACAAGCTTTCAGTTGGAAAAAAGTGGTCTAGACCAATGACGTCCTCCAGCTGATGAGGTCAAGAGTATGCTGACATGTTTAAAATTTTCATAGGCACTTGGGAACAGAGTCAGGACTGTATCTTCTTGTAATGCATATACATCTGTGGTTTCCCATGAAAGTGACTGAGGTCACCTGGAATAAAATTTTCCAAAATTTCTTCTCTGCATCTTGAGTCCCATGAACCACTTCATGATAAATTAGGTGCTGTATAATTGAATGATTTTAGCTTTGGGAAATAGTGCACATCATTATTACTCTTTAAAAATTAATTAATTAATTAATTAATTAATTAATTTTTATGTGTATGAGTATTTTTCATGCATGCATGTAAGTGCACTCATGCTGTGCAAAGCCTGTGGAGGTCAGAAGAGGATGTTAGATTCCTTGGAACTGGAGTTATGAATGGTTGTTAGACACTATGTGGATACTGGGAATTGAACCTGGGTCCTTTGGAAGAGCAGTCAGTGCTCTTGACCACTGAACTATCTTTCAAGCCCCCCATATTACTCTTTTAGAGATTATACTATACCAAAGTCTCCAAAGTATCTGTCTGATAGCAGTTTTGATTCATTTAACATAGTTGCCCCAAATTTTTGAAAATAGAATTATTTATTTATACAACTATTAAGTTGAACAGAAGCTTGGGAAACAAACTTAAGTTGACCTCGATAACTACAGATTGAGTAAAAGGTTAATAATAATGGTCTTCAGGACATAAAATCTAGACTGTAGGTGTTACTTGTACATGTTATTGTCTAAAGCACACACACATTGTCTCAAAATGTGTAGCAAATAGATTTAGTAAAGATTTATGTTATTACTGTGGCTTATTATGGGGATTAGGAGTCTTGTTTCCAAGTCCAAACTAAGTGGAAAAGCATCTACCCTTCAAAAGTTGGAGGCAGATACGAAAATGTTCATCAAAAGATGAATCATCATAATGTTTACACAAAACTTGAACTGAATCATTCATCTGGTTATGCCGATCAAAGGAATTTAGAAGCTCATGGCATCAAAGGGAGGCACTTTTATTGATAAACTTTCTCAGGGCACCTTTCATGTCCTTATTCCTCAGGCTGTAGATGAAAGGGTTCATCATGGGTGTCACCACAGTGAAGAGTACTGCACCAATCTTGTCTGTGTCTTCAGGGTGAGTGGAAGAAGGGAAAAAGTAAACCCCTACAATGGTCCCATAGAAGAGCAAAACAACTGTCAAGTGAGAACCACAGGTAGAGAAGGCTTTCCACTTTCCCTCTGTGGATGAGATTCTCAGTACATCCCTGATAATGCATATGTAGGAGAAGAGGATAAGGGCAAAGGGGAAGGTGATGACTGATAAACCCACAATAAATTTTGTAAGTTCATTCATCATTGTATCTGAGCAGGACAGCTTGAGCAGAGGGGCCAAGTCACAGAAGAAGTGTTGGATAGTGTTGTGGTTACAGAAGACCAACTTATTGGCCAGAAGAGTATGTGTCAGTGCAACAATATTGCTCAGAATCCAGGGGATGACAGTGAGCAAAATAGAAAACCTGGGATGCATAATAATTTTATAGTTCAAAGGGTGGCAGATAGCCACAAACCGATCATAAGCCATGACTCCCAAGATAAAATTGTCAATGACAACAAACACAATAGAAAAGTACATCTGTGTGATGCAGCCTTCATAGGAGATGGACTGACTCTTGGTCTGAATATTTGTGAGCATTTTTGGGACTGAGGTGGAAGAGGAAGAAATATCAGCAAAGGATAGGTTGGCAAGGAAGAGATACATAGGTGTGTGAAGATGTGTATCTAAGCCAATGGCCAGGATGATCAATCCATTCCCAACTACAGTGACAAGGTACATACTCAAGAAAAGCACAAAGATGAGTTTCTGCTTCTCAGCCTGGTTGGAGAGTCCCAGGAGGATGAATTCAGAGATAGTTGTTTGGTTTCCTTGATGCATACTTCTGTTAATCTGAAGAGAAGAACAGAAACTCTTCGAGTCCTCAAAGTAAAAAACAAAAGCAAAACCCCAAACGGCACTATTTATCTGCAATTATTTGGGAGTGGCACTTCCTTTTTGCTGAAAGAGAATGAACATCCTTTTGTTTAAGAAGAAAGGCAACTTGATAAAGAATTATATTAGCAGTTCAGAGACCGAGGAAATGTCTTAGCAATAAAACTGAATAAGTGCTTCTCAGTGAACAAGTTTTAAACTCTAACAGAGCTCTGACTATAATTTTTATAGTTGGCTCTAAATGTTGTTTAACACCCCAAATTGAGGACCATAGTGTCCTCCATATTGCAAAGATGCTAGATGCTCCTACATTAATTACTTAAAAATGAACAAAGAGGGACTAGCAAGATAGTTTAGTTGGTAAAGTGCTTGCCATACAAACACTGGGTCCTGAGGTCAATCTCCAGCACCTACACAAGAAAACGGTCACGGTGGTTTGTGCCTTTAATCTCAGCTCTGTCTCTCTGTCTCTCTCTGTCTCTCTGTCTCTCTCTGTCTCTCTCTCTGTCTCTCTGTCTCTCTCTGTCTCTCTGTCTCTCTGTCTCTCTCTCTCGCCTTTCTAGCAAAGTTAGAAGAGGGTCAGTATAAAGGAACTGCACCTGTAGATGGACTAAAAGAAAGCAACCAGCCTCTTTATTTCTACACATTGGCCAGTTGTGGGTCTGAGTTAATCACCATCTGCTGCATGAGGAAGCTTCTCTGGTGAGAGCTGAGAGATGCATTAGTCTATGGATATAACAATAAGTCATGAGGAGTCAGTTTAATGCTCTATCTGTTTAGCGGGATAATAGTAGGCTCTGCCCTATGGCTTGTGATGTGTGTAGCCACAGGTTCGTAGGCCTGATATCAGTGTAGAGTAAGGGCTCCTTCTTCTGAAGCAGACCTTAAATCCAATCAGAATGCAGTTGGTCACTCCCATAACATTTATGCCATTACTGCACTAGTGGGCTTAGCTTGTGAGGCCAGTTGTTGCAGTGCAAAGGGTTCACAGCTGGGCAGAGCGCTCATCCCTGAATAGGACACCTATATCAAACGGCTCTGTCACCCAAGTCTCAGAGACCATTGTGGAAGCAGGGTGTGTGGAAGGATTATAAGAACCAGAAGTAGTAGATGGCCACAAGGAAACAGAGGGAATTTTTGGTCTCATTCCTGATTTTATTATTTATTTATTTAATGTATTTATTTATATTTTATTGAATTTTTGGGTATTTCGTACAAAACATCTTAATTATCTTTATACAACCTTCTTTATCCACACCCTCCCATAGCCACTCCCTCCAGATTTCATGCATTCTGTCATTTATGTTAAGGTCTATCCAGTCAAGTTAGTGTCCTCAGACATCCCTCAGGACAAGCCCATCCTAAAGTCACTCCATTAAAGAAGATCAGCTCTCCCTTACCCAGCAGTAATCAGCTGTCAATGGTTTTTTGGCTAAGATTGGGGGCTGCTGCCCATTTCCACAGTTCTATGCTGGGTTTTTGAAGGCTTGAGTTTGCATGGGTCTTGTGCATGCTGACACCATTGCTGTAGATTCATAGGAGCAAGGTAAAAAAAACCCCAAAGAATCAAGTAACAAATGACCAAATGGGCTATGGAACTGAACAGAGAGTTCTCAATAGAAGAAATAAAGATGGTTAAGAAACACCTTAAAAGGTATTCAACATCCTTAGTAAGGAAACAGAGTTTTACAGACATCTAGGCAATTACTTATATGAACTCACAGCAATGGTGATAGCATGCACAAGTCCCACATTAGCTCAAGCCAGACAAAATCCCAGCATAGACGTGGGAAGTGGTTGAAGCCCCAACCTTAGCTGAGGAACTATTGGTAACTGACAGGTGCTGAGTGAAGGAGAGTCAGTTTTCTTTAAGGGTGTGATACTGGATAGGTTAATCAGGCTCCAGTGGATGGACGCACACTGAAGAGCATCTGGTGACACAAATTTGACTCAATAGGCATTAATATATATGACAAAGTACATGACATTGTGCAGAGGGTATTAAGAAGGGGGTACAGATAAGGGAGGGAGTCTTAATATGCTCAAAATTTATTGCATGAAGTTTGTGAAAATTCAATAAAAAATGAAAACAAGAACAATCAGAACTTTGCTTCATTTGGAGATTTGTTAGGTAATCTAAAATATTTAAAAGATACATGTGAACCTGAAGCTTTGTTTCACCTCTGAAGATGGGAACTTATTAGGTTATTAGACCACTGTGGTGGGGCCTAGGGAAAAGGTGGAGGCAGAGAAGGCCTGTATTCCCACTCATGGCAAGGAGGAAATACATGAATTTCCTTGTAGGCCAAGTGAAGGCTTAGGAAGTGGTTGTATTAAAGCTATCTTGCTGGGAATTCAATCCAGAAGCATCCTAGTGGGGTGGTGTCAGACATGAAGGGCCTCTCCTATGAAAGAAAAATCACTGCTTTTATCAAGGAAATGTTTAATTGGGCAGTCTGCAAAGTGAAGCCTCTGAAGAACCCCTAAATGGTGTGAGGCCTGTCACGGATAAGGGACTCAACTGGTAGTGCTTTCTGGTAACTGACCTTTATGCTACTGTCTTCTTTTGTCTTCTCAAACTTCATCCTGACCCTATAAAACTAAGGAATAAAAGATGGCCACCCAAACAGTAATGGGAATGAAGACGAAATTAGCAATGCACTGTGGGATACAAGGCTAAAAATTGAGAGGAGTGAAGGGACATGACTTCCCGCTACACAGCTCCTGACTACAAAAGGCATAGACCCTGACTCACCGTATAGTCCCTGAAAACACAAGGCAATAGCTTTTGACTCTACAATGCACAGCTCCTAACTATCCACTGTACAGCCCCTTACTACACAAGGCACAGCCCCTAACTATCCACTCCTTAGTTCCTGACTGCCCACTGCAGAGCCAATAGCCTCACATGGGATCTGAGATCAACAGAGAGGACGCATACTTTGAACTGAAGTGAAAGTGAAATTTTAAATTGGGCTGGACTTGGCTTTTATTTTAAATTTGGAGATAGCAATTCAATATAAAAAACTTACCATGATGAGTAGTGAGAAAGCCATTTATAGCTTAAAGGTAGTCACATATAGACAGAGGAAGGAGATTGGACTGGTGTGATTTCTCTTGAGATCCTGGCTCCTGTTTTTCTTCCTGCTCCTGATAACATTTGCCCCTCCCCCTTCCCTCCCTCTCTTTCTCCCTCCATCCCTCTTTTCAAGTCACCATCTTTCAAATACTTTTTCCATGGAGAGGATACAGTCAACCACCATCAGTATTCTGGAAAAACTGAAGGGCAGCTGGAAAAGGAGAATGTCTGAGGACCTCTTACTTTAGAGGGTAACCATCTGCAGCAGGGCAATGCCATGAAAAACTAAAATAACATAAAAAGTTGACAGGGATCTGCAGCTAATATAGAGACCAGCCTGAGTAGGCCCTGTGGTTACTAGGTCCTGGGCTGTTCGGGGTGGTTTTATGTGTCTAACTCTAACCTTACCTTCCCCTTCTACCTCTCCTGGCCACCAGCAATCGTCTCTAAATTGTTTGGAATCCATGAGGTAGCATTCTAGGTGGTTAAGACTAAAGCTAAATTCTAAAAGGCTCACCTCTAAATGATGGCAAAAATCTCAGAAGACATTGGAATCTAGACTGCAATTTTCTTTTAGTATTTGCAAGTATAGAGGTGGGGACTGAACAGCTCTTCTGGGCTTCTCAGTTGATGTAGTTACAGTGATGGGCTCATGTGGGAAATTAAATTGATCCCAGGTCCTTAGGGAAATCATCCCTGAAGTGTTTTCCTTAAGACAAACCATAATTTTGACATCCTGGTTTGCATTAGTAAATGGGGAATAGACAGGCAACTTTGCTTTTTGCTTTATTTTGTCTTCTAGTCTGTTTTCTATACTGAGTACCTGGTACTGCTATTTAGTGCAGATGAATTGTTGGCTGTGCATCTTCTCTGTTTCCAGTGGCATAGGAACATTTTAGGAGTCTCTTCTTTGTTTTTTCCTGCTGAATGATAGAAACACTTAGTCAATACCTAGAGAACTGAGTTGCATTTCTTCACCAGCAGTTATGACTCCAGTGAATTAACATCTCTAGTGGAAGGAGATCATGGATGCTGACAAGATGTCAGTATTGGAAGAGAGTCTGTATATCTAGTAACTTAGTCCCCAACATTATTTAATTGAAAGGGAAAACAAACATAGAAATGATATTGAATGGTACTCACCATGTTTAGAATCCTGGAATAATAGACTCTGCTGTCTATTATTATAAGGGCAACTACACAGTCAGAGACTACAGACAAAATGAGCTCTTCTAATGCTTACTTGTGCTTTATAATACATTGTAGTTATTTACCACCTAAACTGTGGACATTCGTCTTCTCCTCACCAGGAAACAACTTGATCTGTGGGTTAACTATAGACATGACATGTATTCAGTCACATAAATTCATGACTAGTACTTAAAGTAATGAGAGGACAGAGGAAAAAAAGTAATATATCTACATGTCTGTCTGTCTGGTTACAGAAAAGAAAAATACATGAGTCATACCAGAATGCTTTTGCTAATATGTTCATGGTAGGGGTTTATGTGTTACCTCTTCTAATTGTTTTAACATGGGTCTTCTGGGAAACAGAGTGGGAAGTTAAAAAGAGGACTATAGATGACTAAGATAAATATACAGCATTGTACTATAATGCATTATTTCAAGAGTCATTGTTAACTACAACCATTTCAACTTCAGAGATCACTTATCAGATCTGTTCACTCAACATGTTGTTGCTATAGAAGGAGAAAACACACTTGGAAAAGTCTATGGTGGCAGGAGAAAATAAATCAGGTCCACTCCATGAGGCATTCTTAGAATTTTCAGGTTGCATTATTTGGCACCTTGGTGACCACACAGGAAATCAAGAACCACATTCTTCACAACGGCTGTTACTTTGAGTCTAGAAATGGAGGGAAATTTTATTTGAGAGCCTGGCTCAGCGTTAGTTAGCTCAGAGAACTTGGGAAGATTTTAGAGTCTGAGGTGGGTAATGTTATTAGAATGGAAGATGCAATACAGATTATGTTAAATATAGTCCACCTCTTGTGCTCCTCTGTGCCTTGGGCACACATTTATACACTACATGGTACCGCATAATGCTTCTATTTTCCTGTGAGTATAGAGTTACTCTGAACAAGGAAACAAGGTAGTCTAGAGACATGTAATTTAATCTTTTAGTTATTATTGTACAGATACTACTTAAGGAAGCTTTTCTTAATACACATTTTTATTGATTTTTTGTGCATTTTATATCTTAATCATATTTAGACCTCCCTCCCCTATCTTCATCCCCATAGCCCCCCACTAGATTTCATGCATTTTTTTCATATATGTTAAGGCTTATCAGGTCAAGTTTGTGTCCCCAGATGTCCCTCCATATGGGTTCATCCTCTGGATCCTGGGCAGCCTATCTAGCCTCACTCCCTTAAAGAATACCAACTCTCTCTCAATTTTAATATTTTTTTGAGAATTTCATGCAAGAGTACTATATTTACATCATTTCTACCCTCCCTCTCCCAATACCCATCCCACCTCCTCCCTCACTCTCTCAATTTCATGGCCTCTTCTTTAATTATTATTGTTACATACATGCATATGTCTGTATGTATATATATCCTCGTGAGTCCATTTAGTGTTGTTTGTATGTATATGTGTTTAGGACTGACCATTTGGGGTTGGAGAACATATCAAGGAGCTGGAGAAAACTGGTTCTCCCTATCTCAGCATCCATTGATTGCCTATACCTCTTCATCTAGAGATGTAGGCATGTCAGTTGGCATTGCCATTCTGCAGGGAGCCATATTGTTGAGATTTCTTGGGTGCAACTTCCCTCTCATGTCTAGAATACACTATGCAGCTGCAGGTGTCCTGGTCCTCTGGGTCTTATGATCTTTCCATCCCCCTTTTCTATGATGTTCCCTGAGCCTTAGGTGTAGTTTGCAAAGGAAATAAGATGCATTTCTCTTCTAATAAAGGCTATATTAGGGATGGAAGCAGGTTTACCCACCAAATTCTCCCCCAGCAACCTGGTATGGTCAATGGGAAGATGACAGATGTGGCTACAGTCAGGAGGCAGACCCAGAGCCTGTCTGACTCAGGGAACCAACAAGTGCAGCAGGAACAGGAGAAGCCCCCTGCCTCATTAAGCCAGTGCAGGGCCAGGCAACTGGAGCCAACACCTGTAAGTGTATCAAGAATAAAAGAATACAAGGGGTGGTTAAGAATCCCCAACGATTAATGAGCTAACCAAATTAATGCCTCATACCCATCCTATGGTACCTAACAAGGATCTATGGAGAAAACAGTTAATATAAATGGTACGCCTACTGGGATATTGTCTAAGCATTTGTATTATACATTCATGTTTGTTTAAATGTGTCTACTTCCTTCCATTTGTCTTTATAGTAAAAGAATAGATCAGGGGCCGTGGCCTAAGGGTGACTAATGGGGAGGCCCAAGAAGCCATTATCTCACCATGATACAAGAGGGATCGCCCTACATCTATCATCCCCTCCAAGGCTCAGGGGCTTTAGCGGAAGATTGGCGGAAAGATTGTAAGAGTGGAGGAAAGGGGTGGAATGTCTCCCAATTGGCTGGTTCCTCCAATGGGCAGGGCCTGACATGAGCTGGAAGTAGGAAGGGAAGCTAGGAGCCATCTTGGGATGGAAGCCAGGAGCTGCCGGTAGAGTGTGATGGTGTAGGAAGCTTGGAGCCAGCACAGCAACTCAAAGACAGAATGGACTGACTCCCTGTGGATCTTGGGCAAGATTGCTGGCTGCAGAGGCATTAGTGAATGCTAGTAGGGCAATGGGCATGGTATGGTCTGATAAGGTGGGCTCTGAGTCACGGCGACACTGGGCTAGGCACTGGGCTCATTCCTTAGTAAGTTAATAAACTCACATAAAATATATTATATGGTTTGTCTGATTGCGCCGGAGACCCAGAGAGAATTCAGGCCACAGCTGTATAGGATTATTGATTGCTCTCCTCCCTTGGCAGCTTGCATAGCATCTTTGGTACTATGAGAGGTAGGCTCCAGGGAGGAGGCTTCCATATGTTTCAATCTGGTTCCTTGAAGTCCTGTGTCTGAAGTGTGTGGTGTCTTCAGCAATAGAGTCTTACTTTCAAAAATTTGGAGGTAACCAAAGGCAATGGCAATAGCCTATTTTGTTTATAGACTCTCTTGGGCTACTCTGATCTATAACTCAGAAAGAGATTTCCTATGACTGGCACTGGGCTTTTTGTTAAATAGCCTATAGCCCTTAGGGGGAACAGTATCAGCCCATGTGGCATAACTCCATTTAAACCATATACACATATATAATATTACATATTACAAATATATATATATAATGTATAATATATATACATGTATTATATATATTTGTATATATGTATTTTATCTTCAATCCTTTCCACCAGTCTCATGAAATTGAATACCTTGAAATATGATTTTTGTCACATAGGATTGGTCTTTGGAGAGGCATATACTCTCCCTACTCCTCTTCTAAGGACACTAATTTTGGACATTGGGGTTGATACTATATTGTTGAGAGTGCTTGATGTAGAGTCTCCTTCAAGGTTGGTGACCAGTCTTGACCTAAAATGATAAGACAACAGTGTTAGTCACACAAGCTTCATACAGTTCTCTCTTCAGCAGCTGTCTTTGGGTTCTGATTGATAGCCTTCATATCTTTTTTCCATCACTCATTTCAGTTTCATTGGGGTTGCCTCTGGGACTTAGAATATTTTTCTGAGGGGTATGAATTCTTATTGTCCTGAACTTACTGGATTGTGTTTGTGGAATGGGTTATTGAAGTGTAGCATCACAGTTTAGACTTAGTCTGGTCTAGGATTTCAGAAATGAGAAGTCTCAGTTATATAAATTTATCGCTGTGTGGGAGAGTGAGGTGGGCCAATCCCACTTTTGCCCACTGACTCATAAAACTGTTCATTTTAGCCAGGAGATCTGTACTTATCTGAAGCTGATTCTGTGACAACACATTAATTTAGGAGGACAGCACCCTAACCTACAAGATGTTTCCCCCTCATATATTTACTAAGTTATGCAATCATCATATCATATAGAATATGTAGTAAAAGGTAGACTTATGTCCATTAGTTCATTGTTGTACCTTATTTATCTTAAAATGATCCCTTCAGCTCTATGTAATTTTCTTGGGCTGCTCTGAGGGTAATAAGTAAGGCTTCTTGAGTGTACTTGAAAGGTGTTCCAGAGTCCTAAAGACAGGGATGGCTATTTAATACTCAGCTATGTAGACTGTAAAATATTGATGTATAAAGATTGGAACTATCTCTATCATAATCCTTTTGATCATGTAATTGCATAAATAGAATTAGCCAACATAAGAATTTACATAAAACTTTCAAAAATGTATATTTATTTATTAAATTTTTGTGGAGTTCATACAAAACATCTTATCTTTATGCTCTCTTCCACATCTGCACCCTCCCCCACATCTTCCCCACCATATTTCATGGATCCTGTTACGGCTTAGATAGAGTCAAATCAGTGTACTCAGACTTCCATCAGTTCAAGTTCATCCACTGGGGTCTAGTTAGCCTATCTAGAGTCTCTCCCTTTAAGAAGATGAATTAACTCTCCCTTGCCCAGCAATAATCAGCTGCCAAAAGTTCTTCAATTAAGGTTGGAGCCTGCTGTCCATTTCCCTAGTTCTAGGCTGGATTTTTGTCTGATTGAGTTTGCATAGGTCTTGGCACCCTGTCACCATTGCTGTAAGTTCATATGAGCAAATTACCAGGCACCTGTGAGATTCTGTTTCCTTATGGTCTTGCACCTCCTCCCTTGGCTATTAGAATCTTTCAGACTCCTCTTCTGAAACAGTCACGGAGCCTGCCCTGGGTGAAATTTAATATAGGTGACTTGCCAAGAGACCCACACCCTGCAGACTCTTATTCTCTACACTTGGGGCAGTTGTGACCTTTTAAGGCAGAAGTCCAGCAGAAGCCGTTCTTCTTAGAATTTACACTTTGGGTCATGATGTAGTGATGGAAAGAGACAAAGTTTCTCAGCAAATCTAGATTGCCCATGTTCTCTTGTGATTTGTATTCTATCCATTCCTGGGCTTGTTGACTGACAGTACATTCTCAGAGTGGTTGAAGGCAGGAGGGTTAGAAGATTCCAGGTGAAGTTGGAAAGAAGGTGCATTGTCTAGAAAATTTAAAACAGAAGTATCTGATGGAAAGTAAGTGTATTTTTGCTATCACCATGCTCCTGCAGTGCTATGCATGAATGCTCTTTTCCGTAAGTGAATTTGGTCCTCTTATTTTTTCTTGTTTTATTTCATTGGCTAGTAGTTCCAATACCATCAAATTTTAATGGGGATTAATAAGCATATTTGTTCATGAGTTTTAATTCTGGAAAATGTTTTTGATAAAAGGTCTCAATGGGAAGAAACTCATGTGTGGTATTGTAAAAACAGCCAAATACACATGATAGGAGAGGTCATAGACTTTAGAGAAAACCCTCTAGACAAATGCTATTTCTTAAAATGTGTTAAATATGGATCCTTCTATCTACAGATACATATGGCAGTCACCACTCATCAATGAAACTTCTTTTGCAACAGAGACTATCACAGAGTTCCACAACTGGTCACACACAGAGATTATCTGTGAGTTGCACAATCCCAAGTGACACATCTACAATGGAACCCCTACACCTAAGGCTTTGTACCCCAGAAACCACTCATTTCTCCAAAAAGCATGAGCTACGAGTGATTGCAGGACACCCTGGGAAGAAGGGTGGAACCTAGCTGTTAGCAGCGGTGAGACTGGAACTGGAAAAGGAAGTGTGCAACCACAGGGATGAATGGCGGAGGCGTCCTGCAGGTGTGGAAGTGAGAAAGGGACATTTACAGATCTGGGGTGAAACCATGTACCCACGGGGCATGGGTGAAAGCTAATGGGGACTGTGGGTGGGGCAGAACAAGAGGCGCAGTGCCGCACGGTTTCTTTGTAAGTCCTCCCTCCCTATCATATAAACCATGCGAAACCCAAGATAAAAATGTGTTATGTTGGTTTGTCCATCCATGTCCAGAGCTGGAGACCCTGAGAGAGTGAGGGCAGGTCAAACAGAGAGTGGGAAGGGGAAATTTTAGTGGCACAGGCTCACAGAACATAGTGGGTGGAAAGAATACTAACGCATCTCTCAATTCTCATCAACAAAGATCCCTCATGCAACAGAGGACCATGAACTCAAAAGGACACAAATGGCCAAAGCATAGAGAATGAATTTACAGAGTGTGGGTCCTTGGATAGGACTCTTGTTGTGCCATAATCATATTTCATTCACCCAGGGCTCAAGGAACTGTGGAAGAGGAGGCAGAAATATTGGCAGAGTCAGGGGAGGAGGTTCATAACCATATGGAAACAGAATCTTACAGGCTCCTGAGACCTGGCTCAGATGAACCTACAACAATGGTGGTAGCATGCACAAGACCCATGCAGACTCAGTCAGACAAAAACCCAGCAAAGAACTGTGGAAATGGGCAGCAGATCCCAATCTTAGCTGAAGAACCATTGGCGACTGATTACTGCTGTGTGAGGAAGAGCTGATCTTCTTAAATGGAAGAACTCCAGATAGGCTGGCTAGACCTCAGTGGATGAACTTGCATGGGAGGATGTTGATACTAACTTGACTTGACAGGCCTTAACATAAATGACAGACTGCATGAAATTCAGTGTTGGGGGCTATAGGAGGGTACCAGTGGGGAAGAAGGTATAAAGATGAGTAAGATTAAGATGTTCTGTATGAAATACACAAAAAATTCAATACAAAATTCACAAAAAGCCTTCCTAACTTAAAAAAGAACTCAGGCTGTGAGGGATCCATTGCTGAATTCCACTAGATCTTTAAAGAAGAAATAGCATCAATGCTTCTCAAACTATTCTATATAATAGAAAGGCAAGGGCCAATACCAACTTATTTTATGATGCTATTAATGCTATAATATAAAAATGTGTATAGGGACACAGCCAAAACAATGTCTCATATATGGTTACTACATTTATAGAGAAGCATAAAATCATGTATGTACATATGACATAAAAGTAGAAAGAAAACATCTAGGAACAAAGAAAACTAATGGCAGGCAGGAGGGGAAGAAGGGAAAGGATGGGGTTGTGGAAGGGAATACGCTCCATGTACAATCTGTATGATATTCTTACATAACAAAATGCCATGTTCAGCGAATATATACAGTTAAAGAAAAAATGCACTCCCAGTCCTGAGGTTTGACTAGCATGAGAGAAACCCTGAATTTAAAACCACAACCCCAACAGCACAACAAACAAAATTGGATCCTATTGCAAACACAAACTTGAATATTTTTTCTATGAAACAAGCCTAGAGTTTATTCAGAAAACATTTTTAGCATTGATTTTAGCATAGAAATTAGGCAACTGGGACAGAGACATGTCATAGAATGACCATAGTATGTACCCTAGAGTTGGTATGGGCTTCTCAAAAGAGTCACTTTGGTGTAGATATAATTACACACATTGCCATTAATTACTAAATATTATGTAAACAAGATTCATGTTCTCTTATATTTATGTATCCAATATACATGGAATTAGATTATCACTTTTTCATTTTATGAATTTAAGAAATAGCATTATAGTTTTAGTCTTGTTCATTTGCTGATGTGATGTTTTGTGCATACAACAGTAAACTGTGGACCCAAGGATAGAAATTTCTTTTTGGTGTATTTATTCATAAGATCATTCCAAGGTCATATCAGTTCTCAGGTTCATTTAATATGCACAGTCAGATACTCTTTCTCTCTTACCAGAGAGATTAACTAAATTTTGCTTCATGCTCCCTGCCTAGCATGCTCCTATAACTGCTGCAGGGACAGGTAATTCCTGGCAGCAATGGTCCCTGGAGCCCACTCCTGGGTTCTTCTATATGAGAAGTTGAGTAGATAGTGCTTGATTGGAGCCAGTTACTTTTAGTTGTCTGGAACTGGGTCACAGCTATGTGATACTGCAGCCATATCCTCCAGCAGGACTTGCTGAAGCAGGTAGACTATCAGTGCCCTGTGCTAAGTGGATCCACAAACAGCAACCATTACAAAGGTATAGAGGTGAAGAGAAAGGCAGGAGAGCACACAGTAATGTGGGAGTAGACAGCCCAAGGGGTTCATGCATGAGGTGCTGGCAGTAACAACAGGAAGTTCTAGATACCCTAGCAAGGTCAGCACACAGTGGCCATCAAGTCAATGGAAATGAATCCCTGTCCTCTTCCTGGCATGGTATAAAAAAAGAAAATGAAAGAAATCTATTGAGATGAAGAACTGAAAGATATTGTTGAATTATATGAATTGTTTTTTTTACAATGTTGGTTTTTAACATAATGAAAAATATTTCATATATTGAGGAAAAGGTATGTCTTTATGAGTTTTCCTTAACAAAGACACCTTTTCACAGGATAAGTGACAGCATTGCCCCCTCAGGAGGCAGCATGTGGAAAACCACCCAGCTCTCATCAGGCAGGTATCCCAGGTCTCTGCAAGACTAGCTGCCATAGGCGAGCTTAGCAAACTTAAACTTGAGAACATTTATATTGTAAACTATGTAGAAACTTTTGAATCGTATTCATATCAATTCAGGAAAATGAGTACGGATGTAGACATGGAGCAATAGGGGAAAAACAAGCAAGGAGAAAGAGGGAAAATAAATATTTTAATTCTGTTCTTCTTTAGAAGTGGATTGACTTAAGTGACTGACACTTTCCTCAGCATCGCCTGACCTTAGTCATCAGCTGGTGTCTGAGGCTGCTTTATGGAAGATGGCGTTCCTCAGAGCTCCTTTAACATCCTTGTTCCTAAGTGTGTAAATCAAAGGGTTGAGTAAAGGGGTACCAAAAGTGTAGACCAGGGCGATTTGGCGGTCCTCATCCTCCGAGGTGCTGGAGCGAGGCCTCAGGTACACAAGGCTGCAGCAGCCGTACTGCAGCAGGACCACGGTGAGGTGGGAGGAGCAGGTGGAGAAGGCCCTCTGGCGGCCCTCAGCAGAGCGCATGCGCAAAATGTTGGCTGTAATAAACATGTAAGAAATGCAGATCAGCAGGAAGGGGACAGTCAGCACCAAGATGCCTGCAAAATAGAGGATTGCCTCATGCATACTGATGTCCGCACAGGCCAGGCGCATTATGGGAGCAACATCGCAGAGGAAGTGGTTGATTTCCAGGCGATGACCGCAGAAGGACAATGTGAAGGTAAAGGTGGTCAGCTGCAGGGAGAGGAAGAGTGCCAGGCCTACCGAGCCCAGCACCATCTGGACGCACAGCTTCTGGGTCATGATGAGGTTGTAGTGCAGTGGATGGCAGATGGCCACGTATCGGTCATAGGCCATGACAGTCAACAGAAAGCAATCAATGCTGCCAAAGGTAGAAAAGAAGAACATTTGTGTCCCACAGCCGGCCAGTGGAATGGGCTTCTGGCCCCCCAAAATGTTGGAAAGCATCAAGGGTACCACGTCCGTGGTGTAGCAGATCTCCATGAAGGACAGATTACACAGGAAGAAATACATGGGCGTGCGAAGCGAGCTTTGTGTGCACACCATCCAGATGATGGCGGCGTTGCCAGCGAGGATCATAGAGTAGAGGAGGAGGAAGAGGAGGAAGAGGAGCACCTGGAATTCAGGGACAGTGGTGAACACGCGGAACACGAACTCAGGGGACCCAGATTGGTTGAGGGCAGGCTTCCTAGACACCATGTCTTCTGCAGAAAGGAGCTGGTGAGCCCTCATTAGCTGAGTCGCTTCAGGCCTACAGAAAAGCAGGGAGTTTAGATTTTGTGTGACCTATTTAGAATTGAGTTTTCAAACACAACGCTAAGGGATGATTAATAATAGAAGGGTCACATGAACATCTTTATTAATGGGGCACTGACCTATAGCAAATTCTCACAACAAACCTTGCAAATTCTCCTAGTGATACAATTTTTTCACTCTAGTATTTTTAATCTCACTGTCATAAATAGTTGTAGATATTTTATAAATAGATATATTTTGATTGCCTTACTGGGAAAACATTCTCTTTTTTAGGCAGGGTCTCACTGTAGCTCCAGCTGGCCTGGAATTCACTATGTAGATCAGGCTGGCCTCTAACACACAGACATCTGCTTGCCTCTGCCTCCTGAGTACTGGGATTAAAGGCTTATGCCACTGTGCTCAGCATCTCAGGTAAACATTCTTATTGAA
>NW_008340932.1:2581519-2586499 GCF_000622305.1 Nannospalax galili
ATGCAGAAGACTTCAGAGACCCTAAGTATAAAGGTTGATTTTCATTTTCTAGCACAATAAATATCTCAGTATAACAACTCTCAACATTAAGAAATGGAACAATTCCAATAGGTTAAGAGCATCCTTTGTATTTCCCCTCGATGATTATCCTTTATAAGTAACCTCTTCTGACTTTTATCACTTCAGATTAGCCCATGTTTCAGTTTCTGTATGTAATGATAAGGTGTGTGCTCGATTGTACTTGGTGTCATATCATGTCTTCAAAGTTATTCTTGTTGCTCTGTGTAGCAATACTCTGTTCTCACCACTTTACACACACACACACACACACACATGCACACACAAACACTACACATTTGTGTGTGTGGTGTGGATGTTCCAGCACCAGAGTGGAAGTCAGAGGGCAACTTGGGGGAATTGGTTCTCTCTTTCCACCATGTGGATTCCAAGGATGGAACTCAGGCTCTGTGAAATGCTTCTTTGCCCACTGAACCATCTAGCTGACCCCCTACCTCCAATTCTTTACCTACCCCAATTTATGGTTTACTGTATGAGGTCTTCATTTCACATCCATTTGTTCTATTTTTAATAGAACTAAGCAAATATATTTATTCTAGTTCTTTCTTACATATGCCTCTCATGTATTTTTTCTCATTTGAAAAAAAATCTAAATTTACAGCTATAAACTCAAACTTTTGGGTTCAGACAGTTGCAAATGAAAGTGAATTAAATAGTCAGATTAAAATCAAAGTGCAGCTCTGTGAGCTGTGAAGCACAGGAAACTGAAAATGCAGATGTGAAGTTGAATATTGCATTAGAGCAATCAGGAAAATGAAAAGTTTTATATGCATCTAGGAATGAAAGACTAAGTTAAGCACTTTCAGGAAGTATTTCAACTTAATTTTTAATAAAAATCCAAAAGATAGTAAAATATCATGTACAGAATTTTAGAGAAAACACATTTGTGTGTGTGTGTGTGTGTGTGTGTGTGTGTATGAAAAAATATCTTTTTCTTTTTTTTCCAGGCCTTAGTGCTTTGTGTTACAACACAAAAGAAAATCTTGCTCAGAATTCAAGGACTTAGGAAACACACAAAATGCAATTAAAACAACTCAACATAGGTACTGGGTTGCTGGATGATTAGTCAGAAAATCTAGTTTAAGGTTGAGAAATTGTAAATCAAACTAACGTACATTCCATCAACCAATTATAAGAAATATTTAAAATTAAATAAAAATGAAAGAAAATACGGTTAAAAAGAAAAAAGGATTGCTATGAATAATTCTTGTAAATATAACAGTATAAATGGCAAATGTCAAACGATTATGAATATTTGAACCACTATTTGTGCAATTAGAAAAACCGATAGGAAGGGACAAGGGAAAGTACAGTACACGAATATCCTCAACCTAGTTGAAATGGGTTCAGGAGACACCGTTTTTGTTGTTTTTACTTTGTTTTGAGATAGGGTCCTGCAATGTATCCCTGAGTGACTTGGAGTTCACTATTTAGATAGTATAAACCAAACACATTCATTCCAAATAGGCAAGAGATGCTTTTAAAAGAAAAACTGTGGAGTGAAAAAACTGAAAATGAAGGAAAGATGATCTGAACAGAGTTCTCAAAAGAAGAAACAAAAATGGCTAAGGAGTATCTTAAAAAGTGTTCAATATCCTTTATAATTAGGGAAATGCAAATCAAAATTTCCTTAAGATTTTATCTTACCTCAGTCAGAATGGCTAAGATCAAGAGAACAAATGACACCCAATACTGGCGAGTATGTGGGGAAAGGGGAACACTCATTTACTGCTGGTGCTTTTGCAAACTGGTGCAACCACTGTGGAAATCAGTGTAGAGAACTCTTAAAAACTGAAAACAAATCTACCATAGGATCCAATTATACCACTCTCTGGCTTATACCCAGAGGACTCAGTATCCTACTACAGAGATAATTGTATAGCCATGTTTGTTTCTGCTCTTTTCACAATAGCTAGGAAATGGAAATAACCTAAATGTCCCTCAACCTATGAATGGATAATGAAAATGTGGTACATTTACACAATAGAGTTTTACTCAGCAGTAAAGAAAAATGAAATCATGAATTTTGCAGGTAAATGGATGAAACTAGAAACTGTTATACTAAGTGATGTATATTCTCTCTCACTTGTGGATCTTAGCACTAAATCCTTATAGTGAGTATTTAGCCTGATGTAACTGCAGGAGCTAGAAAAATGGAAAGGAATCACAGAGTAAAAGGAAACAAAGAGGTCAAGAGAGAGAAGGATAGTAAGAAACAAATGTTACCAAGGAGGAAACGGAGAAGATGGGAATATTCAACTGGGAAGGTAAGAGGAAAGGACATACGAGGAACCATGGGGGTAAAGGGGAAGAAGGAACTCAAGTGAGGGGAGATAATAAGAGACAGGTATCATCAAAGGGAAAATGTGAGTACTTTTACTGGGAAGGGAGGAAGGTGGTTAGACAGGAAGAGAGAGGAGAGATAAATAAAACTTAGGTGGTGTGAAAATCCAGAGGGAAATATATTAGCTCAAAAACCTACTGAAAAATATACATACATTATCTGAACTTGAGCGTATGTGTATACCTGAAGGTTATATAACAAGAAACACAGTCCCAGGAATGGGATGCCTCCCTTTGGGTTGTTGGTCAGGGTAGTCTAAGAGACTCATCAAATAACACAGGCCATTGCCACACCCTTGATTGCCTCCCAGAACTTGAAGTTAAGTCCCTACTGCTGAAGACAGGACATGCTTCAAACACAGGAGTTGGATCAATTAAACTAGACCTGATCTGGAAGATCCTCTTTGAAGACTGGCTCCCATAGTACCAAAAGATACAATGCAATCTGTGACAGGAAAAAATCAACCAATGATCCCATCCAGCTGTAAAGTCTATGAACAAGGACCAGCAAATAATCTCTACTGGTGCAGCAGTGGCACATTTATGCTGGGGGCAATGAACAACTGTTTAATTGGACTTAAGGTCTGCTCAATGGGAGGGAACTCATGTGTGGTACTCTTAACATAGCCAAATACACATGGTGGAAGTAGTCATAGAAATTTTGTATCCTTATATTTACAGCAAGCGTACCTCTCACCACTTATCAAAGAAGCTTCTTTGTGAAACAGCTGGAGAATATTACAAAGTTCTACAACTGGTCAAATACAAAGAATAAGTGTCTGTGAGGTGGCTAACCCTAAGTGAAACATCTACAATGCAACCTCTACAGCCAACACTCAGAAAACAGTGGAACATGGGGCAGAAACAATATTAATGCACCTCTCACGTGTAACCAGTGAAACTTCCTTATTCAACAGATGGTGATTTACCCAGAAAGTCAGCCACAATTGACCAAAGGGCAGAGAATAAGAGGCCACAGCCTGCTTATCTCTTAATAGGAAACTTATTTCAAACCTCTGTCACTCAAGACTTAGGGATCATTGAGGAAGAGGAGTTGGAAAGACTGTAAGAACCAGAGGTGGTGGATGACCACAAGGAAACAGTTTTCCAGAGAGTTGGATAGTTATTCATATGAACTCAAGCAATGGTAAGAGCATACACAAAACCCAGGCAACCTCAAGTCAGTCAGTCAAATAAAATCCCAGCCTAGAAGTGGAGAAGAGGGTAAAAAGCTGAGGAACTGTTGACAACCAATAACTACTGGGAGGTGGAGAGTTGGTTTTCTTTAAGTGTGACACTAGCTAGGTTAACCAGGCTGCAGGGGATGAACTCACATGGAAGAACATTTAGCGACACGAACTTGTTTTGATAGGCCTTGATATATATGACTGAGTACATGAAATCTGGTTGGGGGATGGGGCTATAAGAGGGTTGCAGATAGGGGAGGGAGAGGTCTAAAAATGAACAAAATATATTATATGAAGTTCCCCCAAATTCAATAAACAATGAAAGTGTGATCAAATAAACAAGAGGGAAGTGCTTAAAATGACCCAAGAAAAGTTTTTCATTGATGAAAATATATTTAAACAGTGCTTATGTTCCACTATAACGATTATATTTACATATGACAAAAGCAATGCAACCAAGGTTAAATGTGTGACACAGAAAGCCTTCGATCATGTATGTTTAGCATTGTTTCATGATCTGTCCAATGCACTGAGACAGAAAGAAGATACAGAATACTTGATTAGCCACATGAAAACATACCAGAATCACCTGCAATGTTAGGATCCATAAAATACTCAGTAGGGAGATTGCTCCCCCAAAGAAACAGTGGGGAATGTCTTAATGAACAATCACTTAAGTGATGATAGATCAAAGTGCATTCCTGTTCCCTCTGCGCAGCATGCTACACACTGCTCTTGACCATGAACACACAGACCCACAGCTTGCTCTCCAGCCTGTCTGAACAATTGTGTTTGCACACAGCAGATTGGTTCACAAGCTGCCTGAATTTCTCCCAACTCCACTTATACCACATGTCTTTTTGTTTGTAACGTCATTTTCAATAAAAATGCAGGATCTAATAAGAAGTCATTGTGAATATGAAGGTGTTTAATGAGAATTAACAGTTGAGTGAGTGAGAAATACTTGATAATTTTAAGTTGCTAAAAATTGCTGTGGAATAAGGCATGAATCAGACTACTATAAAGCCCTAAATGAAGCACGAGAAAAATCTGTGTAATTTAAAAATTGCATTGGTGTGAGTTTTTTGAACACCTCATGTTAAAAAAGTTAGACCTGAAATTAACACAAGGCACATACATTTTTTGACTTCATATAACATAAAATCAGCATAAATTCCTTGATGTTATGTTCAAAGGTTGATGAATACATCTTTATTTCCATTATTTACAGTGATAAAAAATAGTTAAGGTAAATATGTAGTTAATTCTTTGTATCACAGGATTTTTCTTTCCCTTCTTCCTCCCTCCTTCCCTCCTTCCCTCCCTCCCTCCCCTTCCTCCTTTCCTCTCTTCTTTCTCTCCCTTCCTTCCC
>NW_008340932.1:2586573-2611058 GCF_000622305.1 Nannospalax galili
TTTCTTTCTTTCTTTCTTTCTTTCTTTCTTTCTATTTACCAGTTAGAAAATGTCCTTCTCTTTGAAACAACCAAATGAATAAATAAATAAAGAACATGAATTAATGCATAATAAAGAACACAACAGTGGAAAACACAATTATAAGTGAGTGTATTGAAACATCTCATTGTATCCACAAATAAGTATGATTATTAAATACCAATAAAAAGTAAAAATGAAAAAGTGAGTAGGTGTTTTTGTAGAAAGCTACTAAGCTTTTGTGTATATATGCATGGATAGAAAAATCTCAATATTTTATTATCAGCTACCATCCGTGAAATTCCTATCAAAAGTCATAGAAAGACTAATAGTGAAAAGAAAAAAATGTTAGTATGAACCTATAGCAGTGGTGATAGCATGTACAAGAGTTTAACCAAATAAAGATCCCAGATCCAGACAAATATCACACAAAGTTTAACCAATAATAATCTAGCATAGAACTAGGGAAATGGGTAAGAAGCCCCAACCTTAGCTGAGGAACTATTGCAGTTGATCACTGCTGGGTGAGGGACAGTTGGTCTTTATTGGAGTATTACTAGATAGACTGACCAGGCTCCAGTGTACGGACTCACACCAAGAGACATCTGAAGACTTGACTTGATAGGCCTTAACATATATGACAGAAAGCATGAAATCTTGTAGGGGGGCTATGGGAGAGATGTGGAAAGGGAAGAGGATATAAACATGATTAAGATGTATGAAATGCACAACAAGTCAATAACATATCTATTGCAAAAAACAAATAAAATTATTTCTTTAAAACAAAAGACTAAAGGACTCAGTCATGGTTTCAAGTGCTGAGGGGGCAAAACAGGAAGATTATGAGTTCATGGCCGGACTAAGCTATACCTTAAAAAATAACTTCTGGGTAAGATGGCAGATTGGAAGTCCCCTGAGTCTAAACTGGCAAAAGTAAACAGAATAACAAACATATCATAGTCTCTGTTCCTACAAGCGATCGTATCTGAAACTGAAGGCAACAAGCCAGTTGCAATCTCCATTAGAGGCAGGCAGGACTGGCTCTGACCATTGTACAACACTGCTCAAGGACTGGCAGAACTGCCAGAGAGGTGCTTTACTTTCTCCCCTAGATGTGGAGTAACAGTACTAGTGAGCTGGAGAGAGATGGACCAAACTGTGGAGACATGACTGACCAGGGCTGGATACACTGTGCTTGGAGAGACTGGGGCTAGGTGTAGGTGTGCAGATGCAGACTGGAGTTTTCTGCAAAGCCTGAAGCTCTAATTCACTGTGAGCAACTGGCAGACAGTACTCCAAGATGAAAGCATCCCAGCTCTGCCTGGGTGAGTGACAGTGCAGGAGTTGAGAACTGTAGGGCTGAACTCAGTGCAGTCATGTCAGACCCAGAATCACAAGCCTGATCTGAAACTATGAGGAGACCATGGAAGCAGAAGCTGGCAGAGGCGGCCAGAGCCCTGGTAAGATAAACATTTCAACAGGAAAGGTAAACAACACTATAGGCCTAGACATAGCAGAGCCTCAGTGTTAGAAACCCAAGAAGGTTGTGACCATGATCACATGTGGAACAATTATGGGAGGAACTTTCCCCAAAAGCAACATTCCATGCTGAGATCTTGGAAAAATACAAGGAAGGGCTGACATCTACTGGCCATAGAACAGAAACTCAACCCAAGGCAATTTGAACTCCCCTGGAACACTGCATAATTCACAATATAGGTTTTATGGGTTTGAATTGGAGCTGCAAACTGCACCTTCCCCATCAGTGCTCTTTGCTACATGAAACAGCACACCAAAGGGAGGAATAAAAAAACCATTTCAATAAGGAGCTATTGTCTGATGCTATACTAGTTAAAAATCTATTTTACTTTTATTTATCTTTGTTTAAAAAAATCTTCACACTTTCATAGATATCTCTTCATGGGTTTGCTTTAGTTTGTGAGTGTGTGTGTGTGTATGTGTGTGTATGTGTGTGTGCACATTCATGTGTATGTAGGTCAGAGGTCAACTTGGGTGTCCCTCCTTAGGAGCTATCCACTTTGTTTACCATTAAAACCCCAAATTAAGCCAGGTGTGGTGGTGCACACCTTTCATCCCAGCACTCAGGAGGCAGAGCAAGCAGATCTCTGTGAGTTCAAGTCCAGCCCAGTCTACATAGCGAGTTTCAGGCCAGCTGGGGCTACAGTGAGGCCCTGTCTCAACAAAGCAAATCAAACAATAAAAAAATCCATCAAAGTTACAAATCATGGTTATTAAAGGAATAGAACTTCAAACTAAAAGTACATATAATGAGAAAGGGAAGGGGCATATTCATTTCACAAAGCCAGTATTATACTGATACTAAAACCAGAAAAGGAAACACAAAAGTAGAAAATTGTTGGCTGATTTCCCCAATGAACACGGATGCAAAAGTTCTTAATGAAATACTTGCAAATCAATTAAAAAAATCAAAAAAATCTTCATCCCATGTGGGCAAGGGTGGTTCATCATATGCAGTCAGTGAATATAATGCATCCTACACATGGACTCAAGGAGAGAAATCCCATGTCATCTCAATAGAGACACAAAAGACTTTTGATGGAATGAATATTTGTTCATGATAAAACCCCAAAGAAACTAGGAAGAGAAGGAATGTGCCTTCACAATAAAGGCTCTATACAGCAAATCTATAGCCAACATCATAGTAGACTGTGAAAATTCACAGCATTTCCACTAACATCAGAAACAAGACAATAGTGTCCACTTTCTACACTCTTGTCGATTATAGTGCTAGGAGTCTTAGAGCAATAAGGAACCAGAAGGAAATAAAAGGATTACAAATAAGAAAGCAAGAAGTCAAAGGATCCTTTTTTTTTTTTAAACAAATGATTTAATTCTATACATGAGAGACTCTAAAGATGCCACCAGAAAACTCTCGGAACCAATAATCACTTTCAGGAAAGTAGAAGGATACAAGACCAACTTATAAAAATCAGTAGCCTTTCTACATATCAGTAGCAAACATGCTGAGAAAGAGATCAGGAAAACAATCCCATTTAAAACAGCCCTCCCCCATTTCTTTGGAATGAACCTAATGAAGAAACTAAAAGATCTTTGCAATGTGAATTTTAACACACTTAAGAATGGGGTAGAAGATATTGGGAGGTGGAAAGCCTTCCCATAATCATGGGTCAACAGCACCAATATAGTAAAAATGGTTACACTACCAAGAGCAACATTTAAATTCAATGTACTCCATGCCAAAATTTCAATGACCAAAGAGAAACAGAAAGAAGTTCTGAAATTTACATGGATGCACAAAGACCTTGGATAGCCAAAGCAATAAGGTAATCTGTAATGAAAGACAAAAGGAAATGTATATACTTTGAATCTCTTTTTTCATGATGTTGAAGTCTCATTGGACACTTAACTCTCAAATTCTTACCTTCTCTAGGGAAGAGGGTGAGGTTTCTTTAGAGATGCACTCGCTCAGTACTTGCAGTTGTCCTATTAATTCTTTGATAATAAGGAAAAAAGAATAAAGAGAGATGGAAAAAGAAAAAAGCTAAGCGAAAGAGCTCATATAAAAATAATATTAATTATATATCATCAAAATCAACTGAGGTAGAATTTGAGTCAAGAAAACATTAAAAGCTCTGTCAATTTGCTTAGCTGGGCTTGGAGGCTCACAGCTATAATCCCAGCACTTGTTAAGTAAGAGGATCACAACCTGAATGATCTACTGTGACACACTCTCAAAGAAAGAAATCGTGTCTTATTAAAATGTGAACGACACACAGGCAACATTGAGCCTAAGTGGAAACTGTCAAGTATACTTAACTTGAAGATGAAGTAAGATATGGTACTCAGAGACTGTTGTTTGCCAAGACATATCCTTGAGGGCGATAGCAAAGAAAAACATCTCATTTAAGTCATTTTTAGAGCTCTTTTGAGAATTCATACACGAACTGTGACCCAGTTACACTTAGACGATACATTAACATTTTTTTCTTTATAGCAGAGCAGCTGAGACACAGTGAGAAGGAATACTGTGAACTGAGTGGATGATTATATTTTTCACTGTGGGATTTGACCAAAATAGCAGCAGTGGGTTGATATTGTGTGGTGGAAACAGAGTTCTCTATAGCTTTGGCATGAAATGAAGACAGAAATATCGTCGTTGCCAACAGGTTCCTATGCACCGGATTCTCTGGTGCAAGCTTTGTGAAACGTTCCATTTTATTGAAGCTTTCAACTGGGTCTAATTAATTCTACCATTCAAATTCAGGTGTTTTTACCATTTATCTTCAAATAATCTATCCATTGGCACACATGCGGTAAAGGACCATGTCAATATATTTGCAACTGATACTGAGAGATTGATTGTCTCCAAAATTCCTAAGAGCTCAAGGTGAGCTCTTTATGTCATGTTCATAAGAACTTGGTACAAATAATTTTTCTAGGCTGTGACTATATCATTCTATTACAAGATGTGAGGCATTAAACACAATTTGTCATTTAGGAGTTTGTGCAAACACAGAGACTATATATGTTATTCTCAGAATTCTACAGCTCTCTCCACATCTGTTCCCAGAGATCACACTAACCTTGGTATTGATAGAATACACTCAATTTCCAAGTGCCCACACTACTTCCTTGGTAAAGTCCTATGCAGAAGATTCAATTCTTAGAAAAATATGTTCAATAACATTCCAGTCAGTGTTATTTGTTATTTGTAAGTCTGTTTTATTCACTCTTATACCATCCCTCTAATTTTAACTAACTTTATTTAATTTGTTGTAAAATCTCAGGCCCTTTAAGCTTCCTTCAAGCTTCAAGTCAGTGCTCAGTGGCTCCTTCCACAGTCCAGTTATGTTGTAATTACTTTTGCCCGTGAAGGTTGGGGTTTTTCACTGACTAAGGGCTATCTACGTAAGTTTGTTTGCTATATGTAATACAGGAGAACTTTGATAAGATGGATTCAGGTGATCAATGGATAGCTGATAACCCAGCAATTAAATTATTGACATTCTTGTTGAACCAATCCATTGGGTTAATGGGGAGGGCAAAACTCATCTATTTATCAGTACCCTCAATGACTGATGGACAGCATCGCAATTGTAAAAAGGCCTACTACTAATTCTTAAGCACTGTAAATAAAAAAAATCAAAATGCTATTGAAATTATCAGAGTTATGAGACTACAGCAAATCACAGGTATAGATCACAGGTGTGATCACATACAAAAGACACATAAAATTGAATATCTATATCTGGATCACATAAAGGAATATGAGGCATATAATCTTATCTATTTTTATAGCCTGTGACCAAACCGACAACTTTGGGGAATAAGCTACATGCAAAAGCATATGATGGCTGTTGGCATGGCCTGATGCCAGAATATATACCTCCTATCGCATTAAAGTGGGGTGGCTCCACATACATGCTTGTAGTATATTTATCTTCTCATTTTCACTGAGGGATTTGAAACATAGTTAAGAGAATGCAGGCAGTCAGGCAGGAAGAATGCACCAGTATGATTCTGATTATGCAGCCCATACAAATATGAAACTTAAGGCACCTTGATGGGATGCCAACCAGCAAGCAGGCAGCTGAGGTGGAGGAGGCAGTTACAGGAGGAGATGGTGTGGTGGCTGTCTTGTGAAAGAGGAATTCTTCAAAAGCAAAGGGAGAAACTTCATTACTCTTGTCAGGGAACTGCATAATTGGATAGTTTCCAAAGGGGGCCTCTTATGAGAAAGTATGCCTGCTATACATAAGGGTATAAACTGACGGCTTCCTGGCGATAGACTCAGACAGTCTTCCCTTTTCTCCTGCTTGATTCTTTCTCCCTGATGGTTTAATACAAAACTGAAGAAAAAGATCAAACAACAACAATAAAGAGGATGATAACGATAATGACAAAACATGATGAGAAATGCACAATTAAAGAACAGAGGAAGAAGAGAAGTCCCTGCTTCACACAGAGCAGGAGATTTGAGCCCATGAAAAAAGACCTGTGCTTTGAATGGGGTGGGAAACTAACATTCTAATTTTGACTAGGCTTGGCATTTTATACCTGGAAATGGATCTTCAGTACCAAAATAACAGTTTTTAAATCATAAATGACCAGAATGCTATTGACACATCACAAGTTGTCACCGAGAGATAGGAAAGGGAGATTGGACTAACATAATTTTCCCTGAGACTTAAAACCAAAACCAAAACCAAAACCAAAACAAAAAAATAAAACCCACCGAGCCAAGCGGTTTTAGGATCTCTAAAATTCTTTCCTCCTGATAGAATTTCCGTTCCATTTACTCATCTCTACTGTTGTATTGCCCTCGTTACTGTTTCTCAAAAGGCTTTTCTTTCCTTGGAGAGTTCATAAAACATTTGACCACACCACTTGAATTCTAGAGCAATGAAATCAAGGGTTGGCTGGATCACCAGCTCTGTGGTGTCCTGAGAAGCTAGGCTTACAAGAATATGAAGGACGATTCCATGACAAAACTAAAGTAGGTGAAGGACAGGCAGGGTTCTGTACCTGAGATACACACCAGCCTGAGAGGTCCTTGTTACCAAGCTCTGGACTGGTCAGGAATTGACTGTAATGGGAACTTGTGTATTTTTTTAAAAAATTAATTGAGTTTTTGTACATTTCATATAAGAGATTTTAATCAAATTTAGACCCCCTCCCCCATCTGTACATACCCCATAGTCTCCCCTTCCACTGGATTTCATGCATTTGATCATATATGTTAAGGTCTATGAGGTCAAGCATTTGTACCCAGATGTCTCTGGGTACAAGATCATCTGCTGGAGTCTAGTCAGCCTATCTAGAGTCACTCCCTTAAAGATCTGCTCCGCAGTAATCAGTTGCCAATAGTCCATCAGCTAAGGCTGGGGCCTGCTGCCCATTTTCCTTGTTTTATGCTAGGTTTTTGTCCAATTGAGTCTGCATGGATCTTGTGCATGCTGTCACCATTGCTTTAAGTTCATAAAAGCAAGTTCCCAGAAGTCTGAAAGCCTCTGTTTCCTTAAGTTTATATACCAACCCTAGCTCTTACAATCTTTCTGCCTCCTCTTCTGCAATGGAACTTGTGTATTTTCAAGGAACAGAATCAAATCTAGCCTTCTTTTTCCTCCAAGCTATCAAGACTGCTGTACAAATTGTTCTGAGTTCCCGAGGGGATTCTTTAGCTGGTTAAAACCAGGAGCCAAATTCTAAAGGCCCACCTTTGAATGATTTAAAAGCACAGACATTTCTTGATTCTAGACTCCTAAGGTTTCTTGCACTTACCAGAGCAGAGAGGGGAATGAAAGCAACTCTCCTGGATTCAGAACTAGACTTGTCCTCTGAGTCCAGAGCCAATCGTAGTCATGGACTCACATGGGACATTTAACTCCTTCTGAGTCTTTAGGGACAACATCCCTGAAGTATTTTCCTCAAGACAAACAATAATTTTCACATCAGAGTCAAGAAGAGGCAAATGGGGAGCAGAGAGGCAGCTTTGCTTTTTTCTTTTCAGGTGTTGATCCTAACTGTGGTTACCTACTTGTGACTTACTTGGTTATTGCTGTTCAGATCAAGTGAATTGTTGGCTGTGTGTGTATCTTATGTTCCAAAGTTTGAGAGTTGCTTTTTTTCCCCAAGCACTTAGTAGAGGGAAGCATGTAGGAAAGTCTAGAAAACTGAATTGAATTCCTCTGTCAGTGTATGAAACATGCCATTTTTTGAGGAAAGTGTCAGACAATAATAGCCCTTGAACCCTTCATTGGATTCTTGTTGGAAGGGAGTCTAAGGACCTAGTGATTCTGTACTTTGGGCTCTTAACCCCTCCCAAACCCCCAACCTGGGTTCATGAAATAGAAAATAAACCTTGAAATTATATTGAATGAATGTTGGTAAGCATTGGGTAATTGATCCAGAAATGGACAGGATTATAGGAGGCTATAAGAGACTGATGCATAGGCAAAATTATCTGTCTCATTCTAATATGTACAAATTCTTCATAACATTTTCAATTTATTTCTAACCTAAATGAAGACCATTCATTCCATTCTCTTATCAGGAAACAACTCTATCCTTTTGATTAATAGAAAATATGATGAACATGCTATAACATGTGTTCATGAATAATATTTAAAATAATGAGGTGAGGGGTTGAACAGATGGCTCAGCAGTTAAGAGCACTGGATGTTCTTGCAGCAGACCCAGGTTCAAATCCCAGCTCCCACATGGAAGCTAACAACTGTCTATAAGTCCAGTTCCAGGGGATCTAACACCCTTTTATATCCTCTGTGGACACTGCGCAGCACAGGTACACTTACACACATGCAGGCAATCCACTCATACACATAAAATAAATTAAAAAATAAAACAATGAGGTGATAGTGAAGAAAGAAAAGGCAAGTTATTCTATCATCTATAGTCTATCATGTGTCAATCATCTATTATATTTCATCTATGTATCATGTTATCTATCATCTGTCACTCTATATCTCTAGATCTATCTATCTATCTATCTATCTATCTATCTATCTATCTATCTATCATCTGTCTATCTATCTATCTATCTATCTATCATCTATCTTCTATCTATCATCTATCTATCTTTCTATCATCCATCTATCTATCTCTATCTATCATCTATCTATCAGGTATCTATCATGTATCTATCTATCTCTATCTATATAGTATCTATTATCTATATCTTCCATCTATCTAATGAGAAAATATCTATATATTTAATTTGAATGCTGGAGCTATAATATCTATCATCTATAAATCATTTATCTATCTATCTATCTATCTATCTATCTATCTATCTATCTATCATCTATCTACCTAGATATCTGATTATCTATCTGTCTATTCATGGCTTGGAAAGGAATGTAGTGGATCAAGTTTTCTTGATTTGCTTTGCTGATTTGTTGATGAAGGATGTTTATGAATCATAACTCTGGTTACTGTTCTAAGATTAATAGAGAGCATGACCTGAGGCAAGAATTTAAGTTCTGGTATTTTATTTGGAAGCGAAGAATTCAGAGGCATTAGGAGGAAGAATATAGGGAACTGAAGACAAGATAAATATAAATAATGAAATTCAATGAATTAATTAATGAGGCATTGTTCACAATGAGCATGAACGGACCAGAGAAGATTTCTTACCAGACATGTTCACCCTGCATGTGATTATTATGGAAGAAAAATCATACTTGGGAGCTGCTCATGAAACATAGAAAGGAAGGTATACCTAGCTATTGTCTATTATATTTATATTTATCTTTAATTTATATATCATCTATCTATCTATCTATCTATCTATCTATCTATCTATCTATCTATCTATCATCATCATCATCTATCCTCTATCATCTGTAATCTATCATATGTCACCTATCTATCATCATCATCTATCTGCCTTACCTGTCATGTGTTCTGCTACTTTTCCTTTCTTGTTTCCCATTAGCCAAAATGCACCTCTTGGAACTTTCTTGAATTTCCAGATTTCTTTATCTGGTACATTGGAATTAAGGGACCATATTCTACAATAGAAGTCTTATTTTGAGTCCAGAATATGAGGACAATTTTGTGTAGGTTGGTATGTCACTTAGCTTAGATAACTTGGACAAATGTAACAAAGTCTGTGGTATCATTAGAAACTGTACAGACAATCCCATTACTTTTGTGCTCTGTGGTTTTGGAGGGTGACTCCATTTTCCTATGAGAATGAAAATTCTCTGAGCAGGAGAACACAAATTTAATCAGTCTGATCAGTCTGGAGAAGTGCTTTTTAATCTTTTATTCATGATAGTTAAAACACTCTCCCTTTAAGGACCTTCTATTCAGCATCTATATTTGATTCTTTCTATTTCCTGCCCCAGGAAATCAAACACTTCAAAATATGATTTGTCAACTAGAACTGAGATTTGGAAAGCCACACATTATCATAAACTTTAAGATATTTTCCTTTAAGAATGCATTTTTGGCCATGGGGGGCTGAAAAACCCATTAATGATAGCAGAAGGTAAGCCTGGGGCATTTAGGCAGACCTAATGATAAAAGTCTGATTTGCCTAGTCTTAGGAGAAACCCATCCTTCTTACAGGCCTTAAATCTAGTGCAGGGGTTTGGACTAGACTGGATAAGAAGCTCACCTTATTACTTTCCAGACAATGGGCTTCTGTAGCCAAAAGGCATCTGGAGACAGAATCTCTTGTTCAGGAATGAACTACTCTTGGGATCTGTTTCTTTTGGAAGATTTACAGTAAGTGTGGTGGTTTTAATGAGAATGTCCCCCATAGATTTCAAGTATTTGGGCATTTTTGTCCCCAGTTGGTGGTGCTGTTTTGGGAGGTCTTAGAAGGTGTGGCCATGCTGGAGGAAGCTCGTCACTGGGGGTGGGCTTAGAGAGTTCTTAAGCCTTGCTGGTACTCAAATCTCTCTTGTTTCCTGTGCCAGATTGAAGATGTGAGAGCCTAGCTTTTCCTCTTCCAGCACCTCTGCCTCCTTGCCTCCTTGCCAGGATGAACTCTTGCCCCTTTGGAACCATAAGCTCAAATAAACTCTTCCTTCTATAAATTTCTTTGGTCAGTGTTTCTATCAGAGCAACAGAAAAGTAATTTATACAATAAGCTTCTGTCAAGTTGGTACTGACCTTGAAGTTTCATCTCTGCTGGCTAGCTTTCATAGTACTAGAAGGTGCTATGAATGCTACCAGAAAAAAAAGTAACCACCAGATTTACCCAACTGTGAATGCTGAGCTTAAATAAGGATTGGCCTGGCAGGATATGCTCACCAGTACAATAGTGGAATGAATATTATAGAAGTAACCACCACCTTCTGATTGGATTTAAGGGTTGGTTCACAAGATGAAGTCCAAATCTGGCACTGTTATTAAGATCAAGAACCCATGCCTGGACAGATCACTGGCCATAGAGGAAAACCTACTACTATTATTCAGCTAAATAGAAATGGCATTAAACTGGCTCATAATGACTTATTGCATTAGTGCAACTCTCAGCTCTCAAACAGAGAAGTTCTTCTTGCAGCACATTTTTTTTTTTTTTAACATGGAAGCCCACGGCCAGCACACAGAGAACAAGAGACCATGGAGTGCTTAGCTCCTATATCCTACTCTTTCCTCCCAAGTCTCAAGGATCATTGTGGAAGGTGGGGGGTGGTGGTGGCAGGAAGATGATAAGACTAGGGGGTGGCAGATTAATACTAGGGGACCATGTTGTCTGGACACTACAGGGTAGTAGCATATATGAACCCACAGTGCTTGGGGAAACATGCCCAAGATCTGTGAAAGCCCAAGCCAGATGATAACCCAGCATGGATGGCAGAGTTGGGAAAGAAGCTCATCTCTAACTGAGGCTCTATGGGCAATTAATAGCTACTGGGAGAGGGAGAGTCAGTTTTCTTTGAGGTTGTGATGCAGGGTAGGTTGACTAGACTCCAAGGGATGGACTCATGCTTAAGAGCATTTGGGGAGCACAAATTAAATTCGTAGGTCTTAAAAAAGAAAAAAAAAAGATAAATAATAATAATGATAATAATAATAATAATGGGGCCTGAACTGTGGAGAGGGGTGGGAGTAGAGATGGGGAAGGCTGCCTGAATGGATCAAAATACATTGCATGAAATTTTTAAAGAATCAGTAAAAATGAAAATTAAAAAATGAGAATTAAAAAATCCAAATTAGCATGGATTTGATCAAAACACCTTATATGCTTATATGCCCTTATGAAATTCTCAATAAATTATTTTTTAAAATGCAAATTATATTGAATAATTACAAATTCCTTTTTACAAAGACAGTGAAAATACCTGAGTCTTTTTTGAAAACTAGATTCAAGTAAGGTATGGGTTTTGGACAAGCAAACAGTCATAATAAAAACATGGTTTATTAAAGAATATAAAGTCCTCATTTGTAACTTCATTAAAACCAAGGTTAACATTTTCACCTAGGAATATACCAAGCAAAATACTGAATCTCATAAGCAATTAAACTATTTAATTGCAAAAGGATTTAAAGAATGTGAAAAGTGAAGAAATGTTCATTACTTGGGATACTTCATTGTCATTGTACTTAAAAATGAGAATCACCCAATATTTCTAAAGTCCATGTGGATATGTTTTCAGATGAAGTTGGCACATGTTTGATGTGAAAAATTTGTATTTAAAGTTCATCTCCTGAAATTTAGTATAGGATCAGATTAGAAGCATCTGGGTAGAGTTCTTTCCCTCTAGAACTGGCATTTTTATGTGATAGACCATTTTCTTTTAGTTGATGAAACCATTTGCTTTTCATCTTTCAGGAAATACTGTAATTAATTCTGAAATTTTATTAATCATACTTAAAAGTCTCTTATAATAGTGTATATCCATTTAGTAGAGAGGGTTCATATAGTTTTTAACCTAACTTTTTTTTTTTATAGAAGTACTTAATTTATAAGGAGATAATGGATGTTTTCCAAAGGGATAGGTCTTAGGGACAAAGCCAATGTTTTAATTTTGGCAATTTATTAGTGTCATTTGTTTATTTAATAGGCCACTCTCTATGAATACATTTAAGTATTTGATGATTAAAACAATATATATTAGTATACAACTTAGCAGGAATATCATAAATAGGATTAATTGTTTTAAAGAGGATTTTTCCTGTTTCTAAGGCAGTGGCTATCCAACAGGTGGATGCTTTATTCAATAAGAAAACATAAAACATGTGAAAGTAAAATCTAATTAGGCGTTTTAAATGTATCATTTAGTAAAAAAATAGAAAAATTCTTGGTTTGCTAAGTCATATTTTTTTTGTAAACATTATTAAGAATAATAGATCAATACTTAAGGAAACCATATTGCTGTAAAAAGAGAACCAAGCATTAATTTATTCTCAAAGAACTGAATTTTGAACATGTCAAGATTATCCATAAACCTAAAAACGCCTCTACAAGCCTTGAGGCAGGTTTTTAAAGTGATTTTTTTGAATTGTATCTTACATTGGCTTAGCTAAGATACAGGCCTTTAATCATCTGTTTTTTCAAAAGGGAGTAGTGTTCAAAAGTATCCTTAATGGGTTGGGCATGGTAGTACATGCCTTTAATGCCAGCACTTGGGAGGCACAGGCAGGCAGAACTCTGTGAGATTGAGGCCAGCCTGGTCTATGTAGCAAGTCACAGGCCAGCTAGGGCTATCTTGTCTCAAAAAAAAAAAAAAAAAAAAAACAAAAAAACAACCAAAACCAAAACCAAAAAAACCCCCCAAACAAAAAACAAACCCCAACCCTTAATCATTAATATTTATATATCTATATATTCAAACACCCACAACATATCTCAAAGCACAGAGCTAAGCCATCATTTTAATTCTTGGAATAGAGTCTAGCATCCAAGACAAGAGTAATTATTTGATAGAAAAAATTGTACCCTGGAGCAGCAATAATCATGTCTTGAAATCAAGTTATACCCTTTACCAGTAGGGACTATTTTGTAGATCCAGAATTGGGACAAGGATGAAGGCGATACTATTTTGACCAGAACTGTCTATGTATATCTTATATTTAAAAATATTAAAAAGATTAAATTAAAAATCCTCATGTCAGTACCAACAAATGGAAGATCGGGAGCCATCAGACACCTCTGCTTGTTCCCCTAGCATTTCCCCATTCCTCTCTCTTTAATGGCCTAGGGAATTGGGTAACCAAGCTAAACCAGCCAGACTATTGGGGCTGGGGCTTCTCCCCCTTAAAATGCCAGCTATATTATGAACGGAATAGACTTGGGTTTAATTTAGCAAGTAAAATTTACATGAGCACTTATCAACTAATTTGGTACTATGTAGATGACATATAAACGTAAGCACATGTAGACAATGCATAGCTACACATAGTTACAAATAAAGGGAGATTTTAATACCAAAGATATTGAAGCCCTTATTTAGATTTATCATTTATCAATTAGAATGTTGATTTGATTATTTCCCCATGGCACTAAATAATTACTAATCTTAGCTCTGAACTTTCACAGGATAAATGCAACGGCATCACCCATGTCCACAGCAGGTGTATGGGGACCTAATTCAGCAAATGCCATGGGTGAGCGGAGGTCTATACAGGAAAGACAAGAACTCATGTACTGGAAATGTTCAAGTTTTAAACCCTTGGACATGCCCTCCAAAGCAGTTTGGTGTTGGGAGCCTGGGAGCCTGAGGTTCAACTGAGTCTCAGATACCTCTCAAAACTGCTGACAGGCCCGAGTTGGCTGCTTTCCATTCTACCCGCAGCCTTGGCCTGGAAACCCTGGCAGGCAGCCGGGGCCCACGGCTTTGGCTTGCAACTTTGGCCCAAAACCTTGGCTTGAGGCCGGGGCCAGATAGCCTTGCTAGATGGCCCTGGCCCATGGCCTTGCTCTCCTTTCCAGCATACGGTTCTATTCTTCTATAATCAGAGATTCCTCCCTTAATGTGTGTCAGAGTGCTTGTGCTCTGACTGATGTAATGGTTTACAGTCTGTGTTCCTTTGTTCTTATTCTCTATAAAAACTCTTGCTTGTGCTTCAATAAACAAGACTTGATCAGAATCCTGTCTTGTCTCCATTTCTCTTGTCTCTTTGCTTCATCCACATTCATCTCATCCAGGTACCTCGTGGAAGTTCTGTGGCTGGAACTGAGTCACATTGTGGGGTGGCCTCTCACAGTTTGGAATGAATTCAAGTGTTTATAGGGGCAAACATGGCAAGAAAGAAATGTCAAGTGCAAATATTAAGAGAAACAAAATATTGTAATTGTGTTTGTCCCTTAAAGTAGACTCAACTGACACATAGCCATTCCTGCTCCTAACTCAACTAAGCTTTCGGCTGGTGTCTGGGGCTGCTTTGTGGAAGATGGCGTTCCTCAGAGCACCTTTAACCTCCTTGTTCCTTAGGGTGTAAATCAAAGGGTTGAGTAAGAGGGGTGCCGGAGGTGTAGACCAGGGCGATTTGGCGGTCCTCGTCCTCTGAGGTGCTGGAGTGAGGCCTTAGGTACACCAGGCTGCAGCAGTCATACCACAGCAGAACCACAGTGAGGTGGGAGGAGCAGGTGGAGAAGGCCCTCTGGCCGCCCTCAGCAGAGTACATGCACAGGATGGTGATGGTAATGACAGCGTAGGAGACAAGGGTAAGCAGAAAGGGGACCATCAGCACTAGGATGCTGGCAAAATAAAGGACAGCTTGATGGAGGTGAATTAGCACATCATGGGAGCCACATCACAGAGGAAGTGGTTGATCTCCAGGCGGTGGCCACAGAAAGGCAAGCTGCAGACGAAAATGGTGAGTAGCAAGGCGAGGAAGAGGGCCACGCCCACCGAGCCCAGCACCATCTGGACATACAGTTTCTGGGTCATGATGAGGCTATAGTGCAGTGGGTGGCAGATGGCCACATAGCGGTCATAGGCCATGACAGTCAGGAGGAAACAGTCAATGCTGCCCAGGAGATTAAAGAGGAACATTTGTGTCCCACAGCCAGCCAGTGGAATGGGTGTCTGGGCCCCGAAGATGATGGAGAGCATCAAGGGTACCACAACCGCTCATATTAGGATTAAGTGGTTGCTGAGAATGGTAATGATAGACCCGACCGTGGTGTAGCAGATCTCCATGAAGAACAGATTACACAGGAAGAAATACATGGGCGTTGGAAGTGAGCTCTGTGTGCACACCACCCAGATGATGGCGGTGTTGCCAGAGAGGATCATCAAGTAGAGGAGGAGGAAGAGGAGGAAGAGGAGCACCTGGAATTCAGGGACAGTGGTGAACACATGGAACATGAACTCAGGGGACCCAGACTGGTTGAGGGCAGGCTTCCTGGACACCATGTCTTCTGCAGAAGGAAGAGGAGTTGTGAGCTCTCATTTGGCTGAGTTGATTGGTGGCTTGTGTAAAGGCATGGAGGCTGAATGGCTAAATGTAAGTTTTGATTGGTATGACCTATTTAGAATTGGGTTTGCAAACACAATGCCAGGGAATGAACTCATGACAGAAAGTCTCACGTGGACATCTTCGTTAAAGGGGCACTTTCCTGTAGCAAATCCTCACAGTAAACCATGCAGATTCTCCTGGTGATTTACCTCTTTTCACTCTAGTATTCTTTTATTAACTTAAAAAATTTATTGAGAATTTCATACATGCAAATAAGGTGTTTTGATCAAATCCACGCCCACTCCCTCCACTCCAACTTCTCCCATATCTCCCCCTCACTTACTCTAATATTCTTAATCCCACAGAAGATAATATTTTGTTTGTATTTAATTAAATATGTGTAGTTGTAGATATTTTATAACTAAGTAAATGGATATTTTAGTCATCTTATCAAAGATTCTTATTGAAATATGCATAATGAGAACTTTAGAGACCTTAAGTATAGAAGTTGATTTTCATTTTCTTTGTTCAACAAATATCTCAGTATAAAAACCATCAGTGTTAAGAGATGGAACAATTCTGATAGCTTAAGATCATCCTTTAGTGTTTATCCCTTGTAATTAACTGCTTTTGACTTTTATCACTTCAGCTGAGTTCATCTATATTTCAATCTGAATATAATGATAAGGTGTGCACTTTACTGTACTTGGATTTTTATCATGTCTGCAAGTGATTCTCGCTGTTTTGTGTAGCAAAAGTCTGTTCTTCCTACCACTTTACATATGTATGTATGTATGTATGTGTGTATGTATGTATTTATGTCTGTGGTGTGGGTGCAAGTATTATATGCCAATTAAAAATATAATGGGAAAATAATTATTAGGTCTGTTGGAAGAAAGGTACTGTCTTAGTTTGTTTCTTCATTGCTGTGACCAAACACTCTGACCACTACTAACTTGGGGAGGAAAGGGTTTATTTGTCTTACATCTCCCAGGTCACAGTTCATCAGGGAGCCCAAGGTAGGAACTCAGGGCAGGAACCTGGAGGCAGGAGCTGGAGCACAAGCCATGGAGGAATGCTGCTTACTGGCTTGCTCCCGTGGCCCCTGCTCAACTTGCTCTCTTATCCAACATAGGCCCACCTTCCCAGGGATGGCACTACCCACAGTGGGCTGGGCCCTCCCACATCATTCAACAATCAGGAAGATGTCCCACAGACATGGCCACAGGCCAGTCCAATGGAGGCAATTCCCCAATTGAGGCTCCCTCAACCCAGGTGTGTCAAGTTGACACTAAAGCTATCCAGCACAATTGACCCCTTGTCAACTTGACACACAAACACATCACTATTAAACCATAAACTTTCCAATTCTTGTCCCCAAGATATGATGTTAACATTAACATCACAACATAAGACAGTACAACCTTAAAAACCCCACAGTCCTTAAAAAATCCAAACACTTAAAAGTCCATAGTCTCTTTTAAAAGTCTCAACTGTGGGTGGGCTTCTGTAAAATCCAAAACAAGTACTGTCTTATTTCAAAGGGAAGAATGGGGCAAAACCAAAGTCCAGCAAAGTTGCTTGAGGCTGGACATCTGGGATTCACTCATGATCCTCTGGGCTCCAAAGGGTACTGGCAGCTCCACTGCTCTGACTCTGCAGTCCACGGAACACTCAGCTCGTCTCGCAGACCCAGGCCAGCTCCATTCTACACCTGCCACTGTCTTTGGTGGTCATCCCATGGTCCTGGCATCTCCAAAAAGCTGGGGTCTCCACTGAAACTGAGGCTGCACCCTCACCAATGTCCTCTTCTGGCCTCCCGGGGTGCAATGCCTCAGATTCTTTCCATGACCCCTTCAATCCTGGGATCTTCACTGCAACTGAAGCTGCACTTTCACCTATGGCCTTTCCTGGCCTCTCAGAGTGCCAAGCCTCAGCTGCTCTCTGTGACCCCTTCACGCTTTCAACACCAGAACCATGCAGGAGACTCTTACATATTACCAAGTCCTACTTCCAGCTTGAGATAGAGGTGTGGGTCCCCTCTGTGTGGTGACCCTGAGGAAATACCTCCCAGAAGACTTCACCACAGTGATGCTGGTCTCTTGTTACTTACAGTTGATTTTTCAGCCCCAGCTAACCAGCATCAATTGTCCCAGTAAAGAAAGGTTTTACTTCAGGTTCTGGTCTCTTCTTAATCTCAGCTGATTCTTCAACCCCAGTGGGCCAGAACCCAGATTCTTAATTCAAAATCTCACATGAATAGCCCTGATAGTCTCCACTTCCCTTTGAAGCTTCACAAGCCAGGACTCCATTGTCTACAACTTTTTCAGCATAACTGTTCCAAGCTCCACATCAACAGACTCTGAGCACGCAATGGATTTTCCAGCCCAAAGTTCCAAAGACTTCCACAGTCCTCCCCAAAACACCAAGGTCAGGTCTGTTACAGCAATATCTCACTCTCTGGTACCAATTTCTGCTTAGTTTGTTTCTTCATTTCTGTGACCAAACACTCTGACTACTACCAACTTGGGAAGGAAAAGGTTTATTTATCTTACATCTCCCGGGTCACAGTTCATCAGGGAGCCCAAGGTAGGAACTCAGGGCAGGAACCTGGAAGCAGGAGCTGGAGCACAGGCCATGGAGGAAAGCTGCTTACTGGCTTGTTCCTGTGGTCCCTGCTCAGCTTGCTCTCTTATCCAACACAGGCCCAACTTCCCAGGGATGGCACTACCCATAGTTGGCTGGGCCCTCCCACATCATTCAACAATTAAGAAGATGCCCCACAGACATGGCCACAGGCCAGTCCAATGGAGGTAATTCCCCAATTGAGGCTCCCTCAACCCAGGTGTGTCAAGTTGACACTAAAGCTATCCAGCACAGGTACTAAGCTCTGTACATATGTGCTTGAATGGAGCTGTTCCAGAAATAATGTATGGATTCCATGACATTCCTATCTAATTCATAGAAGGACTCAGTGTAAAAAAAATTAAGAATAAAAGAGCCAGCTATGGTGATGCATGCTGGTAGTTGAATATTGAAAGAGATGAGCTGTGAGACATGAGTTCAAGGCCAACCTAGGCTATACCTTAGAAAAGAACCTCCGCAGGGCCAATATCCACTTCCCCCATCAGTCTACATAGCCTCTTTGGGAGCATCATTTGGTATGCATTCTCAGTGTGCTTGGGGCAACTTAAAGATATACATCAAAATTCTGTTTTTCATTAGTTAACTACATATATTAGCTGAAATGCAATATTTGTAAAACAAAAGTTCAATTAATCCAAATTTTTTTTTTTTAACCTGTTTCAGGCGCTGGCGACGCCGATGTTCATGATGTTAAACAGGTTTCACTCTGCTGTTCCTGGTATTTTTGATACATAGCATCCTCCCATCTCAGCTTTCCAGGTAGCTGGGACAAGGCCAACTGTATGTGGCTAAGATAATCTTATCAGGGTCGTGAAGGCAATTTCCCTCAAGTACAGAGAGAAATTTAGTTTACTTATGGTTTTTGAATGCAATTGAGAATGTGGTATTGACAAGTAAATATGATGCATAAATTCAGCTAGTCATCCAAGGTATAAGAGACTTTTGATTTTAATTAGTATAAAAATTGTTTTTTAAAACATTTTCTTTTAAAAACAATCTTTTTTGAGAATTGGGAAAATGATCAGCAGACCCCAATCTTATCTAAAGGAACAGGTAAAAGAAAGACTTCTAGACAGGCTGACTAGATTCACCAGATGGACAAGTAGTAGGGAATGGCTGGGGGTGCTGACAACACAGTGGACAGTAGCAGGGATGATAGAGTATAATAATTTCATATGCTATATTTTGACCCTATTCACTCCTACCCCGTACTTCTTCCTGATCCAACCCCTTTGCCCCACTCACCTAACTTTGTGTTCTCATTTTCTTTTGAAAACCATCAAGTCCAATTTGTGCTGATCATACACTCTTGGGTGTGTCAACCTACCAGGGTCCACACTGTTAAAGAAAAAAAACTCTTCCTCTTTCAGAAACCATCAGTTGCTAGGAACTCCTTAGCCAAGAAGAGTGGGACTCTGTGTCCACTGTCCCCCTCCCTGCTGGGATTTTGTCTGTTTGAACATGTGTAGGTCTAGTGCATGCTGTCAGAACTACTGTGAGTTCATATGTGCAAATGCTTCAGGGGGAAATTTGATGTCATGTTTATAGGAACTCGATACAAACAAAATAAAAAATAAAGTATTTTGTCAACCCTTTAAGAATTTCATACATGTATATACTAATAGACTTTTCTATCCTTCATCTGCATCATGCTGTTAAGAAGCGAGGCATTCATATCTTCATTTCTTTGTTACTTAACAGTCCAGGAGACTCTACCGACTGTAACTATTATGCTCAGCATTCTATGACTTTCTGTACATCTGTTTCCAGAGACCACACTAACCGTATCATCCTTAGTATGTGCAGAATATATGTGATTTCTGAGTGTCCACATTGCTTCCTTGAATGGGTCATGTGTAAAACAACTCCTGGCAATACTGATTTGACAAACATTCCATTTTGTGTCATGTATAAGACAAAGGGTATCTGTCTTGTTCACTCCCATAACCTTATTCAAAAGCACATGATGGTTATTTCGTGATGGATGCCAGAATGTACATCCTATCAGATTAGTTTAGACTTGGGCCCAAATACATGCTTGTAGTGTATTTCTCTTCTCACTTACACACTTACACTAAAGGCCTTGAAACATAGGAGGATGTAGTTGGCCAGTCAGGAGGAATGCATCAGGATGGCTCTGACAACGTAACTGAAGTGGAAACTGAAACTGAAGGCCACACTAGAAACAGGCTGCTGCAGTGGAGGAGGCTGTTGCAGTGAGAGGTGGTGGATGTCTTGGAGAAGAGGAATCTTCAAGAGTGAGGAGAGAAACTCCATTCTTCTTGTTAAGGAGCTTTATCATTGGACAGTTTCCAAAGGGGACTTCTGTAGAACCCCAAAAGAGTCTATGAAAATTTTGCCTGCCATACATTAGGGGTGCCAACCACGAGGGCTTTCTGACAGCAGAATGTGACAGTCTTGCCCTTCATTGGATCTATTTTATTCTCCATGACAGTGCATTATAAAATTGACAAAATAAGGCCAAAGCAACAACACCAACAATGCAAAGATGATAACGACAACAGTGTGAGGGGGCGTGCCAGGTGAGAGAACAAAGGGAGAACGGAGTTCTCTGTCTTCTCACCCACAGCACCTAACTTTATGGGAGACCTCAGCCCCAGAGAGAGGACACATGCTTTGAATGGGTTGGGAACTTGAAATTCAAATTTTGACTCAACTTGGCCTTTTATACCTGGAATGGGTCTTGTGCACCAAAATAAAACATTAAAAAATCATAAATAACCATAAAACCACTGACATGTCACAAACTGTTAGCTAGGGTTGGGGAGGGATATTGGACTAGGATGGTTTTCCTTGAGACTTAACTGGAGAAACACCACTCTGAGGACTAAGTGGTGTTCAAGTCCCTATATTCCTCTTCTCGTCATAGCCCTTCCCCCTTTTCCAGTCTCCATTGTCATATCCCAAGTTACTGTCTCTCACTGCTTCTCTTTCTTTGGAGTATTCATAAAACGTTTCACCACTTCACTTGACCTCTAGACACGGAAGAAAGGGTTGACTAGAGCACCAGCTCTGAGATCCTGTTATCCACAAAAGCTTGTCTTACAAGTATATGAAGAAGGGAGACTCCATGACAAAAATAAAATAGGTAAAGAACAGGCAGGGGTCTGCACCTAAGATGGAGACCAGCCTGAGAGGGCCTTGTGGTTACCAAGCTCTGGTCTGGTCTGGAATTGATTACAGTGGGGATTTGTGTGTTTTCAAGGGGCAGCCTCAAATCTAGCCTTCCTGTTCCACTCCTTGTTAAAGCTACAAGGACTGCAGTACAAATTGCTCTGAGTCCTCGAAGTGACTCTCTAGCTGGTTAAAACCAGGAGCCAAATTCTACAGGCCCATCTTTGAATGGTGATAAAAGCCCAGAAATTTCTTGAATCTAGACTCCTAAGGTTTCTTGCACTTACCAGAGCAGAGATGGGAATGAAAGCAACTCTCTCAGTCTCAGAACTAGACTCTTCCTCTGAGCCCCAGAGCTAACTCCTTCTGAGTCTCCAGGGACAACATCCCTGAAGTGTTTTCCTTAAGACAAACAATAATTTTCACATCAGAGTTGAGAAGAGGCACATGGGGAGCAGAGAGGTAGCTTTGCTTTTTCCTGTTTCTTCAGGTGCTGTTCCTAACTGTGGTTTCCTACTTGTGACTTCCTTGGTTATTGCTGCTCACATCAAGTGAATTGTTGGCTGTGTGTGTCTTATGTTCCAAGTGGTATGAAAATAGTTTGAGAGTTCCTTTTGTATTTTCTCCTAGTGCCTAGTAGAGGGGAGTCTGCAGGAAATGTCTTAAAAATTGAGTTGAATTCCTCTGTCAGTGACAGTCTATAGCCTTTGAACACCTCATTGGATTCCACTGTAGGAAGGTCTATAGAGCCAATGATTCAGTAGCCAGGGCTTTCAAACGCAAATGGAAGAAACATCTGAGTTCATGAAATCGAAAAAAAGGCTTGAAATGATGTTGGTTTCTGATATACTAGTAAACCATGCAGACAGACAGACAGGCAAAATTAATATTTCTTCCCTAATATGCATAAATTCCTCATATCATTTTTTGTGTTTTTTTTTGTTCTTTTTTAAACCATATATATTTTTAAATTGAATTGTTGTGCATTTAATACAATACATTTGCACACCCCTGCTCCCAAAGCCTCCCACTCTGGATTTATTTCTCACCTAAGGAATGTTCATTTCATTCTCATAATTAAGCAGCTAAGTCTTGTGGATTAAAAATAAAAATGATGCATATTTAATTACATGCATTCACGACTAATATTTAAAATAATGAGATTGAAGAAAGTGGGGGCTGGAGGGATGGTTCAGAGGTTAAAAGCAATGACTACTGGTGTAGAGGACATGTTTGTTTTCCAGAACACTCATGATGACTAACAACCATTCATAACTCTAGTTCCAGAGGGTTAGATGCCCTCTTCTGACCTCTGCAGGCATTGCATGTACAGATGCACTTGCATGCATGTAAAATAATAAATAAATGATTAATTAAAAAGATAAAATAATGAGGTAATGAAGAAAAAACATTATTATTTATACATCTATCATCTATTATCTGGTGAGGAAGAGCTGACCTTTCTGTCTTTTTTTAATTAAAAAAAAAATCACCCACTGAGTCCAATTTATGCTGCCTAAACATGCATGAGTGTGGGTCCATATCCTTGAATAAAACTGATTCTCCCCGACTCCAAAGCCCATAAACTGTACATACCTCTTCAGTTAGGGGTTGGGACTTGTGAGGCGTGGTTAACTCCGTGCTAGAATGTTGACTTATTTGATATTGTACAGGTCTTGTTTCCTTAAATTCTTAAAATGTTTTTTGAAAAAGTAAAGATTATAATTTACAGTCTTTATCTTCCAGAGATTGTAACTAAGGATCTTAAGGTCATGAGTTTGATCTTATTTTGTATCATTGATAACCTATAACATATAGAATTATTTTCCCATCTAAGAAGACTGGGGATATGAGATTGTTTTACTTTACTTTTTTAAAAAAATCACTTGACTTTCATGTTTTCTTCAAATTGTGCATGCAAATTAAATTGCTCCCTCTTAACTTCATTTCTCTATTTTGTATCTTCTTTACCTAGCTAGGGAAAATGACTAGCGCTTTAAACCTTGAAATGCCTGAGGACCATGTTTTGGTGAGTTAGGACATACAAAACACTCTATCTCCATCTTCCTTGAATTTTATGTACACTATCCCATGAGCTAGCAGATCTTTTTTAGGATTTGAAAACCATGATCATCTTTGAACATCCATTAAGTAATCACCTTCTCTAAGAAAATTTCTCAGCCTCCCACAGTTGACTTCTATCATTTCTTTAACTTTACTCAGAGCCATTTGGTAGTGATATCATCACTGCCTGCAGTGCCTTTGGATCTAAGTTACAGTATTATCTCAGTACTATCTCTAGCAATACTGTAGACCAGTAGATTAAACAACAAATACTCATTTCTCATAGTTGTGGAGCTGGAAGTCCAACATTAAGGCAACAGTAGGTTCAATGTCTTGAGTGTCTTTTGAGGGTCCTGGTCATGACTTGAAGAAAAGAAAGGGGAATCTCCTGTTGAGGCAAGAATTTAAATTTTGGTATTTTGTTTGGAACTAAAGAATCCAGAGGGGTTAGAAGTAGGAATATGGGAACTGAGGCCAAGATAAATATAAAACACTGTAATACGATGTATTACTTCACGAGTTATTGTTCACAATGAGCATGTGGGAGCCAGAGAAGATTTCTCATCAGATCTGTTCAGCCAGCATGTGATTAATATGGAAGAAGAAATCACACCCGGGAGCTGCTCAAGTGAGAAAGGAAGGTCTATCTATCATCTATCTATCTATCTATCTATCTATCTATCTATCTATCTATCTATCTATCATCTATCTATCAATCATCTATGTATCTATCTATCATC
>NW_008340932.1:2611205-2618911 GCF_000622305.1 Nannospalax galili
AATCTATAATGTGTTTCACTCCTTCTCACCTCTTGTTTTCCATTAGACAAGATTTACCTCATGGGGGTTTTCTTGGATTTCTAAATTTCTTTATCTAGTGAACTAGAAATTAGGAAGCATATTCCACGTTATGACTCTTACTCAGAGTCCAAAAGAGGTAGGCACATTTTTCTGAGCTGAATGTCAACTAGCTCAGAGAACTTGGGTAGAGGTATCAGAGTCTGTGTTTCATTAGAAAGTTGTAGTACAAGCTGATTGCTGTGCAGATCACTCCTTGCTCTATTCAAATCTGCACAGGCACTCCTGTTACTTTTTCATTCTGTAGTCTTGGATGGTGACTCCATTTTCCTACAAGAATAAAAATGTTCTGAGTAGAGAAGCACAAATTCAGTCATGGTGAAGTGATTTTTAATCTTCTATTTATTGTAGTTCAAACACCCTCTTAAGGAATTTTTATGCAGCATCTATCTTTGATCTTTTATATTTCCTGTCCAGTATGATTTTGTCAACTAAAATTGAGCTTTGGAGAATCACACAATATCCAAAACTTTAAGGTTTTTATCTCCAAGAATATATTTTGGCCATTGGAGGGTGATAGTATTATTGAGTCTAGGGATGAGAATTTATTGATGCAAGCACAAGGCAAGAATGATTGGGCTCAGGCAGATCTAGTGATAAAAGCTTGGTTGTTCTAGTCACAGGAGAAACCCATAATTCTTGAAAGCCCGAATCACTTTGCAGATATTTGGTCTACTGATGACTTCTCTAACCTTATTAAGAAGTCCACTGCATTATTCTCCATATTTTGAGGTACTGTGACCAGGAAGCATCTTGAGATGGTGTTGTGCAGCGATTTCTTCTGAGGTAAGACATTACATCTTGGATGTAAGCTCCTTAAGATAGAAGATCTTCTAAAGGGAAGTAAATAAGAGGATATTCTAAAGGGAGGTAAACAGAATGCTTTAAAAGGAGATAAAACATTCCATCTTTTAGGGAAGCTCATTAAACTCAGAAAGTTCCTGAAACTGATCATATTCACGAGACACCTTAATCCTCAAGCATATTATTAGCCCTAAGGACTGTTGAGAGACACTCTCAGACAAGCTGAACTGCCTAGAAGAGGCTCAGACAAACTAAGATACTCAGAAGAGACACCCTTCAACTTGATGAGCTGCCTATAAGCTGTGCAGTGCACCCCAGGTTTCCAGTTTTTGTGAGAAGTCACCTGTGCTGGGATGGGCTTTTGGTGATGTAGCTGTCTTTGAGTCAGTTCTGTTCCTGTAAGTAACCCTATTAACATTCACTGGTTCACCATGTTGATCTTTGGTGACATCCTTACTTTGGTCTGTGGTCAGTTTCCTATCTGGAGTGACCAGAGATTTGTTCATGCCTTCCCATGAATAATTTCACACTACAGATGGAATCTATTCTTTGAGAGTGAACTGCTTTTGGTATCTGAACAATCACAACTTGGTCTTTGGGGACACCCTTCCATAGTGATCTGGTGAGAAATAGCCAAGAGAGATGCTGACACATTTATAAATAATTTTATGTAGTGATAGATTAGTTGCCTTTTTGCTTAGAAAAAATACTTCAGAAAAGCAACTTAAGGAAGGATGGAGGGGTTTATTTTGACTTAGAGTTTGAGTGGATCCATTTTTCATTGTGGCAGGAGTTTGAGGAGGCAGCTGGCCACACTGCAGTTGGAGGGAAGAAGCAGAGAGAGAGATGAATGGTGTTTAGCTTGCCTTGCCTTCTCCTTATTCAGTCTAGAACCCTGGTCCTAAACGGTGTTGCCCACACTTAGAGTGTGTCTTCCCACCTCAGCTAACCTAATCCAGATAATCCCTTGTAGGTATGCCTAGAAGTTTGTTTCTTAGGTCACTGTCAATCCTATCTACATGACAATTGTCAGTGCCCATTAGAACTTGGGACCTTTGGTTGTGAAGGGTATAGGATATGGTAGTCAGTTGCCCCTCATCTCTGTGATGAAGTGTGAGATTTCTTGCCTGTGGATAAGAGAGGGCCAGGCCTGAAAACACCTCTGCCTTTAGATCCCTCTGTCTCTAGAATCTCTTTGTGCTGGGCTGCATGTAGATGTGAGCTCTGGAAAACATGAGGTCTTCAAATGACTGTTATTCCTGCTCCTGTCCCACTATCTGTGGTTTACTGCAGGGGAGACTAAGGATGTCTGATTATTTTGTCTCTCATTTCTCCCCTGCCAATGTAAAACAAATTTAAAATACATAAATCCAGAAAAAATAATAGAGATACAGACCAATAACACAGAAAATCTATGCAGTTAAATAACAAGAGAAAATTGCTCAGATCAGAAGAAAACTTCTTTTGAGTATGTGAGGCATTTAGAGTTTTCAAATAACATGACCCTATAGAATATCTCCATATGACAATATAGTTAAGCTGCCAAGAGTACAGAGCAAACAATAATATTGAAAGCTGAGAGAGAGAGAGAGAGAGAGAGAGAGAGAGAGAGAGAGAGAGCACTAGAGTTATTCGCAAAGGGAAATCCATAGGAATAATAGCAAAATTTCATCAAAATCCATGAAACCCAGGTGGGCATTAAATGATGTATATCAAACTCTGAAAGAAACTGTCAACAAAGATCACTTTACCCAGCAGGGAAACACTTCAAGATCTAGGCTTAGGAAGTGATTTTTCTGACTAGGACACAAATAGCTCAGAAAATAATAGTGAGAGTTGACAAATGGGACTACATGAAGTTAGAAAGTTGTTCAACAGAGGATACAATTAATAGTGAAGAGAAAGCCTACAGAATGGAGGAAAGTTTTATTTAGTTACTCATCTGACAGAGATTTATACCTAGGGTATTCAAGGAATTAAAGGACATTAGTCACCTACCCCCTTAGAGTTATTCAGTCAATACATGGGAACAAATAAACTGGACAGTTCTCAGGAGAACTACAAATAGCCAATAAGGACATGAAAATATGTTCAACATCTTTGACCATCAGGCAAAGACAAATCAATGGCATTCATCAAGAAAACAAACAACAAATGATGGTGAATGTTGGTGGGAAGGCGAATTAGTCTAGCCACTACAAAAATTAGTATGAAATTTCTGGAAAAGGGAAAAATAGAGCTTATCATGCAGTTAAGATGTACCACTGAAAGGAGTTAAAGTAACTACATAGTTGCAATACTTGCACATCCATGTTTATTGTGGCCCTGGTCCCAACTGCTCAGTTATGGAGTCAGCCAAGGTGCTCATCTCTGGATGAATGGTTAAATAAAGTATAGACATTTCTACCATATCAATCATGTTTCACATCCACAAAGAGGAATAAAGTCATATTTTCAGGAGAATAGCTGAAACTGGAGCACATTGGATTAAGTGAGATAACCTGATTCAGAAAGACAAGTGTCACAGGTTTCCCTCATATGTGACATCAAGAAAATAAAGATATGAAAGGATCTGTATCCCAGGTAAATCTACTACTAAAATATATATTTCAACCAATGTTGTAATTCCAGAATGTAATCATTTCAATGAAATTCTTACATGAAGGGAATCATTTTTTCATTAAGGAGGTGTGGCTGTCCTATGTTCATTGCAGCATTGGTCATGACACCCTGGATATGAAGTCACCCTCATTGTCCATCAGGGGATGAATAAAGAAATTATGGCCTAATACACAGTGGGATGCTTGTCTGTTGTAAAAAAGCAAGATAGTACTGGGTACTGGATGGATGTCTCAGAGGTTAAAAGTGCTTGATGAAGAATCATGAAGATGGGGAATCAGATCCTAGCACCCATATAAAAAGACACGAGTCTCATACATACCTGTAACTCTAGCTCCAAGGGGAGTGGAGACAGGAGGTTTTCTGGGACTTGCTGACTTCTAGCCTACCCATGAAAATGTGAATCCTAGGAACAGGGAGAGATCCTGCCTCAAAGGAATTGGTAGAAAGTGATAGAGGAGGACACCTAACACCTTCTTCTGGCCTCTATACAAGTTCAGAGGTGTACACAACCACACCCACATGTGTGCAAACATTCACGCAAACACATTCTCAGATGTAAAAATAAATAAGTCTTAAAAAACCTACCCTTTTTGCAACCAAAATATTAAGAAAAGTAAGCTAGGCATAGAAAGACAAATACCACAGGTCTCATATAAGGGCGTGTAAAAGCAGTAACCTCATAGAAATAGTAAAATAGTTACTGTGCTGTGAGAGACCCCTGGGAAGAGAACCTCTGTTGAAGAATTTCCTCTATCAGCTTGGCCTATGGGCTTGTATGTGGGCATTTTCTTGATTGCTAATGAAAATAGGAGGACCCAGTGCATTGTGGGCAGTGTTATCCTAATCAGATGGGCCTGGACTGTATGAGAAAGGTAGCTGAGCAAGTCAGAGGAAGCAAGCCAATAAGCAGTGTTACCCAGGGTCTCTACTTCAGTTTCTGCCTCCAGGTTCCTAACTTGAGTTCCTTCCCCGATTTTCCTCAATGATCGATTGTAACCTGGGAGCTGCAAGCTGAAATAAATTCTTTCCTCTCCAAGTTTCTTTGGTTCACGATATTTATCACAGCAACAGAAGGCTAACTGGGACAGTTTATAGAAGCAGGAGGTAGAGTGGGATTAGGGAAATGTTGAATCAAGGATGCAGCATTTGAGTTGCATTAGGGGAGGAATAAGTTCAAGAGATGGGTTATGAAGCATGGTGACTGCAGTTAGTAAGAAGATATGCTATGTTTTAAAAAGCCTCCTTCCTGAAGACTAGCTTTCATGGTATCAAAGGATTCTACATAAGTTGTCAAGGGAGAAACCAAACTAATAATCTTTTTTGTCTTTTTGAGACAGGGTCTCCTTGTAGCCCCAGCTGTCCTGGAACTCACTATGTAGAACAGGCTGGCCTCGAACTCACAAAGATCCATCTGCCTCTGCCTCCCAAGTGCTGGGATTAAAGGCGTGCGACACCACTCCCGCCCAACTAATAATCTTAACCAGCTGTAGAGCCTAATTAAACAATGACTGGCCAAGCAAACTATCACTATTGGTGTTGTAGTGGCACTTTTTTTTCCTTGGGGGTAATCAACAGCAATCTAATTGGAATTGATCCTGCTCAATGGAAAAGAGCTCATATGTGGTACTGTACTGTAAACATTGCCAAATATATATGGCTGGAGGAGTCATAGATTCTAGAGAGGAAACTACTTTTGCCACATTCCTAGATCAGTGTAATTTCTTACTCTTCTAAATATACATCCTCCTATTTACAGACATGGGTACTTTTCATCCTCATCAAAGAAGCTTCTTTTTGCAACAGATTGTGACTATTATGGAGTTCCAGAACTGGTTAAACACAGAGAGTGAGTGTGTATGAGATGCTTAACCCTGAGTGACACATCTTCAATGCAACCTCTATACATAGGATGAATGCATCTTTCAACTTTCACCAGAGAAGTTTCCTTATGCAGTTTCCTTATGGCAATCAACAGAGAAACCCACAATTGGCTACTGTGCAGAGAACAGGAGGCTGCAGAGTGCTTATCCCTGAGTAGGAAGGACACTTATTTTAAATCAGTCTCCCAAGACTCAGGGATAATTGCAGAAGAGGAGGCAGAAAGATTGTAAGAGCAAAAGTGGGTGAACTAGAAGGAAACAGTCTTCCAGACAACTGGTCAGTTAATCATATGAACTCATAGTATGTGCAGCATGTACAAGTCCTATGCAAACTCGAAGCAGACAAAAGCCAGCATGGACATGGGAAAGTGGGTAAGAAATCTACCCAACCTAAGGAACTTTTTGAAACTAATGGCTGCGGGTAGGGGGAGAGACAGTGTCTTACAGGGATGAGACTCTTACTGGGCCCAGTGGATGAGCCCACACTGAAGGACATTTGGGGCAACCAATCAGACTCTATAGGCACTAAATTGGGCAGGGGAAAGATGACGATGTGCAGATGGAGGGGGGATCTAAACACCATCAAAATATATTGCATGAAAATTTAAAAAATTCAATAAAATAAAAAATTGCTAAGCAATTATGTTTTTGTTTCTAGAAAAGATTCTCTGAGGTAACGCATATATGTTAATTTAGCAATTCTACCATGCTTAGACATATCAAAAAACGAGTTTTTAAGGTATAAATATAAGAAATATTTAATTGTGAATAAAAAAGAAACAAAAGAAGACAAATTAAAAGATGAGCTCTCATATTTTCCTGGGATAGGCACAGGAAGGAGCACGCCAAGGCTGAGCAGCCCTTTAGGGCTTTCTTTTCAATAGAGTAACATTTGACCTCCTCCTTTTTGAGTTCTAAGTTAATTTCCTGTATTTTTGACATTTAATAATGAAATAAAGGTAGTCCCACACCAAGAGTTGCAAACATCTCTTTTATTGATATTTTAGACAATGCTTAATACCATGTGTGCTTATCATTCATCCTTTATGTTCGGATATGACTTGGCCCGGATAGGCTGATCGCAACCTGCCCTTCTGGGAGTTTTATTCTTCCTCAGCATTTACTTGGGTGCAATCACTAATGTATAGTTAATTCTGGAGCTGTTTCTGTAATAAGTAACAATCTGTAGTTCATTTCCTGTTCCCAGGGGAAATAAAAAAAAGATCCTTGAAAGAATCAAAAGCAGTTTTTGCTTGAAAAAAGAATGATGTAAAGTCCTGGGTCCAGAGGCTGGACCCGTGTTCCTAGCTCTTGGGAGGCTGAGGAAACGCACAAGCTCAAGGGTAGCCTGGGCTGCAGTGAGACTCTATGTCCACGCCCCCGCCGCCACCCAAAAAAACCCTAAACTGAAACAAATCCCAAAACAAAACACCAAAACAAAGGAGGAGGAGGAAGATGAGAAAAAAGATCCAAACTGTATTTCTGGGAGATTATATGTTTGGTAACCTACCTGAATCTTAATTTTAAAATAAATTTCCATCGTTTTGATTATGAGAACCCAGTCCAATTTTTTTTTTTCAAATATGGAAAAATATACCAATGACTAAAGGAGAAAAAGACCCACAGTGGTGGAAATTACAGATAACCACCATGAACTTTTTAGTGTATTTCTATTTGCCATCACGCAGGCAGCTTGTTCACTCACTGGTAGAATGGTAGAGCAGATGGATTCTACCCTAACAATACAACAAGCAAAATGGTACGCCTGTTGAAAATAAAAATTGAATCTTGATTTTATTGCTTACAGGTATAGTGATGAACACTGCCTTTAACTATTAAATATTATTCTAACTCTTGTTATATGGATTCTGTACTTCTATATCCAATATTTCAATTAAATTAGAAAGATTTTTGATTTTATAAACTTAAGAAACATTTCTTTTTGTTCTTTTTCTAATATGATGCTTTGAGATACAACAGTAAATAATGGATTCAAAGGGCAGAAACTTCTCAAGACCTTCGGTGTACCAATTCTTATGGTGTTCAAACGGGCTACACTGATTTTTAAGGACAGCTTTAATAACCATGTCCAGATGCTCTCTCTGTTCCACATTTCTTAACTGAAATTAGCTTCATAGCTAGCCTCCCTCCCATATCTGTTCTTGGGGGAGTAGTTCCTGGCAGCAAGCGTACCTGGGGCCCGCTTCTCTCCCTTGTTCCTCAGGTGAGCGCAAGGAGGTTGAGCAGATAGCAACCGTGTACTGAATACTAGAGAAGAAAGAGGATTTCCCTTATTTGGAACTGGGGTCCAGGCAGAATCAC
>NW_008340932.1:2619322-2632607 GCF_000622305.1 Nannospalax galili
GAAACATTTCTTTTTGTTCTTTTTCTAATGTGATGCTTTGAGATACAACAGTAAATAATGGATTCAAAGGGCAGAAACTTCTCAAGACCTTCGGTGTACCAATTCTTATGGTGTTCAAACGGGCTACACTGATTTTTAAGGACAGCTTTAATAACCATGTCCAGATGCTCTCTCTGTTCCACATTTCTTAACTGAAATTAGCTTCATAGCTAGCCTCCCTCCCATATCTGTTCTTGGGGGAGTAGTTCCTGGCAGCAAGCGTACCTGGGGCCCGCTTCTCTCCCTTGTTCCTCAGGTGAGCGCAAGGAGGTTGAGCAGATAGCAACCGTGTACTGAATACTAGAGAAGAAAGAGGATTTCCCTTATTTGGAACTGGGGTCCAGGCAGAATCACTATCTGGCCCTGAGACTTCCTAGGGCGAGAGGAAGAGTAGTGCCATCTGCTGATTAAATCCTTGAACAGCAGCTAGCCTGAAAACCTAGGCCGTGGAGGAGAAAACAGTGGTGTGAGTCATCCAGCCAGTACAGGGAGCACAGGCAGCTCAGGCAGCCACTGGTGTAGTTCTTGGCACCTCAAAAGGCAGACAGTTATTCAAAGGAAGCTAGTTCCCGTCCCCTTCCTGGCAATCAATTAGGATGTGTGAAATGAAGGATCGTGAAGTATTAAGCCACTGTTTTACATTTATTGACTCCTAACACAAAATGAATTCACATGAGAAAAGACATTTTTTAATAAAATTGCCTTATCAAAGATGCCTTTCACAGGATAAATCAACCTTATTGCCTCTTCTGGAGGCAGGATGTGTAATAATGTCTCCTATACTGACAGCAGGTGTAGGGGATCTGAAAAGAGTGATTGCCATGACCAAGTTGAGAAAATTTGAAAGTTTTGTTCAAAAATTTAACTCCAGTCCAAAACAGTTTAGAAATGAGTTCAAATGTTGACATGGAGCAAATATGACAAGAATGTAATGTCAAGCATAAATACCAAGGGGAAAGTCTTGCATTTGCCCTTTACAGCTGACTTGACAGCCAGCAGAACACATCATAGCTCCTGTCCCCACCCTAGCCATCTGCTGGTGTCTGAGGCTGCTTTGTGGAAGATGGCATTCCTCAGAGCTTCTTCGACATTTTTGAAGGGTTGAGTAAGGGACTGCCAAAGGCGTAGATCACGGCAATTTGGCCATCCTCGTCCTCCGCGGTGCTGGAGTGAGGCCTCAGGTACATCAGGCTGCAGCAGGACCACAGTGAGGTGGGAGGAGCAGGTGGAGGAGACCCTCTGGCTGCTCTCAGCAGGGCACGTGGGCAATACAGTGGAAAGTAATAAACACATAGGAAACATCCCAAAGTCCTTGCCCTGTGCAAAGAAGATTCAAGAAAGATTCTTCATGTAGGGTGATCAATTTGCCAAAATCTGTATTTATGAATAATCACAGATAGCATAAATCTAGCATATTTGTTCCAAACTGTCAAATGACTTTAGCAAATTGAATAGAATACAGACATCAGACAGTGGAAAAGGAAAGAAAATGTGTGAGCATAGATACAAATAAAAGGCTTAAAACAAGCTCAGAAAAGTAACCATTTCACTGATGAAAATAGGTTAATGGGGCTTTGTGCTCTACCAGAGGTAAAGCATCACATTCATGTAAGGAAAAATTCAAAGATAAATGTAACCCAGGAAGTCTAACACCACTCTTGTTTAGCCTTGTGCTTTCTATCTTAATACAACGAAATGGAGGAAAGATACAGAAGACTTGATTGTCTAACTGAAAACACAACAGAATTAATTGACAAAAGTTAGGATTAATAGGATACTCACTGTGGTGACTACTCCCAAATTAAGTGAACTGGAATGTCTCTTAACAAGTCTGTTAACTGGTGTGCCAGATCAGCCAGCCTTCCTCATTCCTCTGTACAACATGATGGGCGTTGCCCTTGACTGTGAACGTAGAGACTTGCCCTCCGGCATGTCTGAGCTTTCCTACCTACACAGAGTGCTTTGTGTGCTCACTAGCCAGCCAGGTTTCCCTTGACTTGCTTATTTGTATTCTTTTGTAGCACAATGCAATTTTATTAAACATCATAAAGTGTAATAAGATGTTGCTGTGAATACAAAGATGTTTAGTGACTATGAGCTGTTGAATATTTGAGAAATACTTGACAATACTATGTTGCTATAAAATTGCTGTAGAATAAGGTGTGAACTGAGTGACTATAAAACAGCAGAAAAGCAAAATGAGAAAATTTGTATAATCTTACACTAACATTATTTACTCCTTTAAAAAAAGTTGAACCTAGAATGAGTTCATGATGAACTCAGGGGAGGCATTGAATTTGGATGACATAAGAGCACCCTTTGCAAAAGGAAAAGCAAAAGGAAAGCCTTTTGCTCCCCTGGGCTGCACATCTGCTGGCTTCCTGGTGCCAGCATCTTTCCTGGGTAAGTCCAGTGGTGCCTACCGCACCTTGACTCTACCAGCCTCTTTCATCCTCCCAGCTCCCCCATTTCGTCTCTCCTCCTGGCCTGGGTACTCACCCATTTCTTGACTAGGCACCCCAGACACTGGGGCTGACCTCTTGGCCCAGAGTCCCCACTGCTTCCTGAGCCTGTGCATCCAGACCAACCCAGTTCCTCCCTGTGGTCCCCGGAAGCCCTCTGGACCTGGTCCGACCCTCACCTACCTTTGCTTTCCTGGGCAGCTCAGCCACCAGCTTCCTGGTGCTAGCATCTTTCCTGGGCCCTGCTCCTAGACCAGCCCAGCCTCCAAATTCCTGAGGGCAGCATCTTTCCTGGAGGGATCCAGACCTCAGGAGAAAGCCTGAGAGCATCTGATCCTCATCTGACTTGGGCCTCTGTGGGAACTCCTGAAGATGAAAGCAATTTGGCAATGCCAAAATAAAATCAAAAGCAGACCTAAACTCAACAAACGAAGGCTTGAATCTCACACAAGAATCAGAAACTACAAAAGAAACCTACATGTCAAAGTCACAGAGAAAAAATAATAACATGAAAAATCAAAATAATATATCCCCACCAAGTACCAATAGCCCTCGAGAGGAGTACAATGAGAACCCCCTATAGATAACGCAGGACATGGAACTCAAAAGAACAATTATAAACATGATAAAAGAATTCAGTGAATTTAAAGAACACACAAACAAAGAAATCAAAGAACGGAAGAAAGATAGGAATAAACTTCTGAATGAATTCAGAAAAGAGAAATATTGAAGAATACTCAGGCTGAAATGAAGAAAGGAGTGAAACACTCAGTAAGCCTATTAGAAACGGCAGGAGAAAGCCTCACCAATAGGATGAATTAAGTGGAAAACAGAATATCAGGACTGGAAGATAAAGTAGAAGAATTAGACCACTGAAGCAAAGATTATGAAAAATCCAAGAAAACACAAAGATGGAATATGCAGGAATTGTGTGACACCATAAAAAGATCAAACTTATAAATCATAGGCATAGAGAAAGAAGAATCTCAAGATAATGGTATGGACCAGATCTTCAATAGGATTGTAGAAGAAAATTTCCCCAAATTAAGGAAAGACATGCCCATGCAAATACAAGAAGCATATAGAACACCAAACAGGACCAGAAAAGAAACTCTCCACAGCACATCATAGTAAAAACACTAAAGGTACAGACCAAAGAGATAATACTGAAAGTTACAAAAGAAAAACAACAAGCCATGCATAAAGGAAAACCCTTCCGGATTACAGCTGACTTTTCAGTGCAAACTATGAAATCCAGAAGAGCCTAGACCAAAGTATTTTCAATTCTAAATGACCATAGATGCCAACCCAGATTACTTTACGCAGCCAAAATGTCTATTATAGTTAAAGGGGAAAGAAAAATCTTCCATGACATAAATAGGCTGAAGGAATTCAGGTCCACAAAACCAGCCCTTGAGAGAGTTCTGAAAGCAATACAAAAAGCTGAAGAAAGGAATGACCATACGCAATGGGTTGCGGAAATAAATTCAATGAAGGTATAACAGTGGAAAAGTACAGCTATATCAAGAAAGTGAACAGAAATAAAAATGACAGGATTCAATACACATCTTTCATTAATACTTTAAATATTAATGGACTGAACTCCCCAATCAAAAGACACAGACTAGGTGAATGGATTAAGAAACAAAACCCATCTTTTTGTTGTCTGCAAGAAACTAATCTTACTATTCAAGGACAGGCACTAATCTTAAGGTGAAAGAATGGAAAAAAATACACCAAGCGAATGGTGCTAAATAAAAACAGGCATTGCAATCCTAATATCCGGCAAAATAGACTTTAAAACTAATCAGAAGAGATAAAGAGGGCCACTTCATTCTGATCAAAGGAACAATAAACCTAGAAGATATTACAATCAACTTATTCCTATCAAAATTCTGAGAAGAACTCATAGTAAAAAGATATAAGAGTTTTAAGAAAAAGGGAGCTACACTGGAGCAAACTTGTATGACAAGAGATAATATATCACAAATAATTATAAAATTTATGAAATATGTTGTATCAAATCAAAATGGGATTTGAGCACTAGATATCCATCACACCACCATAGAGAGTATTCTGATAACTGCCAGATGCTCTGTTGCACTCATTTCACAATGGTCCTCTCTAAGGCACTCTTGTATCTGTCTTACACATGAGTAATTTAAAGCACAGAGAATGTCATGAATGTGCGTGAGGGAAATAACCACAAAGCTGTGTAGCCCAGTGCCCTGGTACCATGTTAGAAAACTGATCCTCCTCAACTGATGTGAAACAGTAAAGACACTCAATGCATCGAATGTGTGCTCTTTTGAGAGGGTGCTGAGCACTTTCACAGAGCAACTCTACAATTTCACAACAGCCTCTGAGACTTGTAATTTCCCTTGTATTTTACAGATAATGGAACAATATACACAGCAGATAGTGACAATAAAATAAAGCGATTAAGTCAAGAGAGTCTAAAATCAATCTGCCTTCAGTTATATTTCGATTGCAACACATACTAGTGTGATCTTGGGTGAGTTACCTAACTTCTCTGTTCTTCAAATTACTCATATGTAAGACATACACTCAGCATTAAGGAAGAAGGATAGTGGAGTGTTGACTACACAGTTAGTTAATGCTGAGTTTGAAGACCAGTATTTTCACTTGGTAATTTAATTTTCATGTTGACCATGTTATATGATATTATTTGGTTCTGTATTGAGTGACTAGGGACTTGAATATGAAACTTTAAAAGAAGTACAAAGATCAAACACTTGAAATATATAATGTGCATTTAGATATTTACTCTTGAATTCCTTTCTGGAGTGAAGAGAGATTTCTCTAGAACTGTACCCTCTCAGGCTTGGCAGTTGTTCTACTAAAAAACTTAAGACATAGAGCAAAAGAAGAGGGAAAGAAGAATAATAAACGACTGGAAAAAATTCTGTTAAAATAACTGAAGTCATATATCATCAAAACCAAATAAGATAAAAGTTGTCTCATGAGAGCAGTTAAAAATAGTCTATTTTGGAGGGCATGGTGGTATATACCTGTAATTTCGGCACTCACGTTGAGGCTAGGAAGACTGAGGAATCTAGGCAGTCTGATTATATAGTTCCAGGCTAGGTAGTGAGATTGTCTCAGTGTAAAAACAAGAAAATAGTCTAATTTGTTACATAACATTACATAAGCAGTAATGCATTTAGGTGGGAACTGCCAAAATGTGATGTAAAACATACTTAACCTTAGTATCAAGTCACACATGGTATTAGGAGCCTGGTGTCTGCTAGGACATACCTTTAATGGTGATGGCCAAGATAAAGAGCACACATGTGCTCACAAAATACAGACTAAAACCATACAACAACCACACAAATTGAAGTTATATTGACAGGCTAGTGTTTACCTTTCTACTGGTCACTCTGAAAAAGTGTTACCTTGGTTTAAAAATTCACCTTATTTAAAACCATTATGGAGCTCCTTTGTGTATTCTTTTCTGAACCTATCAGTTATGACTTGGTCACAGTTGGGTGATACATTAAGTTTTTTTTCTTTCAGCAGAACATTTGAGCAAATTGTGATGAAATATTTGAACTGACAGGATGATTGCATTTGTGGTATAGGATGAACCAAAATAGGAGCCGGTAGGGCTCAGATTATTGTACAGCAGGAACAGGTTTCTTCTAGAGTTTCATAAATTTCAGTAACAAATAACATCTCTATTATTAGGATAGTCATTCAAGATGGTCATGAGTATACAGGAAAACCCTCATAGAATTTTCCATTTTGTTGAGTTTCTCACTGGAATTAGTTGATTCTCTCATTTAGATTCAATTCTTTTGGCTTGTGTTGAGGTAGTCTGTCCACTGGTGTAAGTGGAATAATGAACCATTTCAGTCTTATTGTCCGGTTATACTGAGAGATTATCAATAAAAGTTCTTAATAGACCATAAAATGCTCAACTCTGTCAATGCCAATTTGATAAACATTTCAATCAAGGGGACTTACATTTAAGTCCCACAAAGCCAAGAATGTCTACCTTGTTCACTCCTTTGTCCTCCCCTCATAAATGACTTTATTTGAACTAAATTGAATTGATTTGTAGCTAAGTAACAGTTCTTTAAATTTCCTTTCAAATCTAGTTAGTGTTTCATGCTTCCTTCTACAGTTCAACTGTTATAATCACTTTAACCTCACATAGATTAGGGTTTTCTCTGTCCAAGCATTATTTGTTTATGTTTATTTGTTACATATAATAAAAGAGAACTCAAGTGAGATGGATTCAGCTGGTCAGTGGACAGTAGGAAGCACAGAAATGAAATTACTGATATATTTGTTGAACCATAAGTTGGGCAGCACTCTGAAGCTCATCTATGTAATGGTTATCCCTTAGTAGCTGAGAGAAAAGATATACTAACATGATTCTAGTGGTGCAACTGAAACAAATGTCCACCCTAAGCCACCTTGTGGGGACTCCAACCAAGGGGGAGACTCCTTCCTGCTAAGGGAGAATGAGGCTGATACAGCAAGAGATCAACAGGTAACTTATGAAAGAGGTATCTTTAAGTGTATTGCCTTTGTAAGGGAACGGCTTAGTTGGTTAGTCCCTGAAGCTGGGACTCTGAAGAACTCCCAAATGGGCTCATGGCCAGGTATGCCTACCACACATAATATACCAGTTTTAGTGCTTTAAGGCAATAGACTTCAAGAATTTTGCCTTTATCTTCTATTCTTCCTCTCTGCCAGTATACAATTATGTTATTTCTAAAGACATTATAAAATTGAAACAAATAAAGGAATAATAATGATAATAATAACAAAATCAATGAGTGATGCTAATAACAGCAGGGATACAAGAAATGATCAGGAGCCCCTACCTCCCTGCACTTGAGATCTGAGCTCACACATGCTTTGAACTGAATGTGAAAATGAAGTTTCAAATTGGGTTGTGCTTGGATTTGTAATACCTGGAAATGGGTATTCAGCACAGTAAAACTGTTTTATAAGATTATAGATGACCAGAAAGCTTTTGAAACCTCATGAAGGAAGGAGGATTGGAAGAGAGTGAATTCCCTTGTAATTTAATGGAAGAATCAGCTTGAGAGCCAAATGATGGTCCATCTGCCTTCTTGTTTCTCCCTGCCTTCATCTTATATCTCAAGTCACTGTCTTACAAATAATCTTTCAATTGAGAGGCCAGAAAACAGTTAAACACATCACTGGGGTTCTGGCACACTGAAGGGCAAGGGGGACTGAAACAACAGCTGTGAGGTCTCCTCCTGAGATGCTTGGCTTGCGTCAGAGGGAAGCATACACAGAAGGGAGACTCCATGTCACACCTAAAAGAGATGTGAACGCTTCTAGTGGCTTGAAAGCCTCTGCTTCCCTATGTTCATGGATCAACCCTGGCCCTGACAATTTTTCCACCCCCTCTTCTGCAATGGTCCCTGAGCAGTGGGTGGGAGATGTTTAGTATAGGAGTCCTATTCAGGGACACACACTCTACAGTCTCTTATTCTTTGAAAGTTCGCAAGTTGTGGTCTTTTATGCGCATCTTGCACTCTGTTCACTAGTGAGAGTTGAAGGATGCACTCATTTTTTCTCTGTCCTCCTGCTATGTTCCATGAGTCTTAGGTGTAGAGGTTCCACTATAGATGTGTCATTTAGAACTGGGCATCTGTCAGACATATATTCTCTGTGTCTGACCAGTTGTGGGATTCTGCAGTAGCCTCCCTCTGTTGCAAAAAGAAGCTTCTTTGATGAGTGGTGTACAGTAACTTGTCTGTAAATATAAGAATCCATATTTAGTATATTGTATCCATATTTAGCATATTGTCCTGAGATATGTGAACTTGTGGTAATGGTGGCATTGAGCACAGGACCCATGCCAACTCAATCAGACAAGGGCCCAGAGTGGAGTGAGGGAAGTAGGTCAGCTCTAGTCCTGGAACTATTGGAGACTGATTACTACTGGGTGAGGGAGAGTATGCCTTACTAACAATCTCTAGATAGGCTGACTAGACTGCAGTGGATGAATTTGCACTGAAGGACATCTGGGTACAAATGTCTGACTGGATAGGACTTAACATGTATGGTGGAATACATGAGGTCCGGTGGGGGAGGGAGTTTAAATTTAATAAAGAACTGTTGTGTTAAATATACAAAAACAATCAAAAAAACAAAACCATAAAACAAAAAACTAAAAGAGAGCTAAGAACAGGCATTGATCTGCACAAACCAACCCCTGTGGTTACCAAGTCTTGGGCTGGTTTGAATTTTAGAATGGTGCTAATATATTTGGAGTGCAAATTTTTTTTTCTTTTTGGCTTTTTGAGACAGGGTTTCCCTCACAGCTGGCCTGACAGTTTTCTTCAAATTTAAAAATTATTCAAGAAGTTCAAGAAAATGAGTGTAGGTATCATTTGGACAGAAACAGTAAAAATATGAAATGGAAATATGAGTCTGTCCATTTCAGTTGATTGATTTAACTGACAGACATCCCTCCTCTATGGCACCTACAATCTTTAAGTGGTGTCTGGGGCTGCTTTGTGGAACATGGCATTCTTCAGAGCACCTTTGACATCATTGTTCCTTAGGGTGTAAATTAAAGGATTGAGTAATGGGGTAACAAAGGTGTAGACCAGGGCGATTTGGCGGTCCTCGTCCTCCGACGTGCTGGAGCGAGGCCTCAGGTACACCAGGCTGCAGCAGCCATACTGCAGCAGGACCACGGTGAGGTGGGAGGAGCAGGTGGAGAAGGCCCGCTGCCGGCCCTCAGCAGAGCGTATGTGCAGGATGGTGGACGCTATGAATACATAGGAGATGCAGATCAGTAGGAAGGGCACTGTCAGCACCAGGATGCCCACTACGTAGAGGACTGCCTGGTGTACATGGATATCAGCACAAGCCAGGCGCAGAACTGGAGGCACATCACAAAGGAAGTGGTTGATTTCCCGGTGATGCCCACAGAAAGGCAACGTGAAAATTAAGGCAGTGAGTTGCACGGAGAGGAAGAGGGCCCAGCTCACAGAGCCCAGCACCATCTGGACGCACAGCTTCTGGGTCATGATGAGGCTGTAGTGCAGTGGGTGGCAGATGGCCACATACCGATCATAGGCCATGATTGCCAAGAGAAAACAGTCAGTGCTTCCTAGAGTGACGAAAAAGAACATTTGTGTCCCACAGCCAGCCAGTGGAATGGGGTTCTGGGCCCCAAAGATGTTGGAGAGCATCAAGGGTACAACGTCCGTGGTGTAGCAGATCTCCATGAAGGACAGATTGCACAGGAAGAAATACATGGGCGTGCGCAGTGAGCTGTGTGTACACACCACCCAGATGATGGCAGTGTTGCCAGAGAGGATCATCAAGTAGAGGAGGAGGAAGAGGAGGAAGAGGAGCACCTGGAATTCGGGGACGGTGGTGAACACACGGAACACGAACTCAGGGGATCCGGATTGGTTGAGGGCAGGCTTCCCTGACACCATGTCTTCTGCAGAAAGAACAGGAGCTGGTGAGCTCTCAGTGGTTGAATTGCCACTACTAGTCAAGTAAAAGCAGAATGACTAAATTTGAGGTTTGACTTGTCATTCCCTGTTCCTGTTTTAACTAGTATGCTGGGAATGAACTCATAGTGAAGGTCTGGCATATTTTTACTTAGAGATCTTCATGAATAGTAGAGATACACCTGTGAACAAGTTCCCACTGACAAAACATGTGGATGATTCTGGTGAAATATCTTGAAAACACATTTTTTACACATTCAACTGACAAGCGCTAACATTCTGTATATATGTGAAAAAAGTAAATTCGTATGTGTAAAAAATATGAACAGTTGTGAATATTTTTTTAATTAAAAAATATTTTGTCATTTTTATTTTATGTGTGTGCATGTAGGTAAGTGCACCCATGTCGTGCAATGCCCATGGAGGACAGAAGAGGCCGTCAGATCCCCGGGACTGGAATTTCGGACAGTTGTTAGCTGCCATGTGGGTGCTGGGATTCGAACCCAGGTCTTCTGCAGGAACAACCACTGTTCTTAACCGCTGAGCCATCTATCCAGCCCCAGTTGTGAATATTTTTATAGTTAGATAAATGGATGCATTATTTGTATTTTAGGTGTGCATTATTATCCAAATACAGCATATATAGAGAGTATTACACAAAGCCTTAGTATAGATCTTGGTTAATTTTACAAATGAAATATGACTGTGGGGAAAGATAACTAACACCAAAGACCTTTGAAAATGCCATATGGAAACTTAATACTGAAGAAGCTTCTTAAAATATATGCATATACGTATAAAAGATGTTTAAATAAAGTTACCCTATAACAGGGGACAATGCCTCCCTCAGACCCAGTGCCAGGTTTGGGTTATCTCTTTTGGAACTGTTGGTCAGTGGTATCCCATAGACCCACCCAAACATTACAGACTACTGCTGTTGTACTTGCTTATCTTCCAGAACTTGATGGTAAGACCACATTCTTGACACCACATTCCTGCAAATATATGCATATATGTATATGCATATATTTTAAGAAGCTTCTGCAGTATTAAGTTTCCATATGGCATTTTTTAAAGGTCTTCAGTATTAGTTATCTTTCTCCATAGTCATATTTCTTGACTTGGAGAAATCAAGCTGGCACCCACCTGGAAGTGTCACTTCTATTGACCAGTTTTCACAATGCTGAAAAGTTCTATGCATGCTACCAGGGAGAAAAGTCATCATCATTTTTACCCAGCTGTGGATGCTGCAAGCTACAATGATTGTTTGGTGCAATAGTGACAGGGATGTCATGGGAATAGCCAACCACTTTCTGATTGGATTTAAGGTCCATGACAAGAGATGGAACCCATATCTGACACCATTAACTGGGCCCCAAACTGGGATGGCAAGGTCATAGACCCTAGGAGAGAACTTAGTACTATCATTCTGCTAAATGGATATAGTATTAAACTGCCTCCTAAATTCTTATCCTTATTCTTGTGCATCTTTCAACCCTCATCAGAGAAGCTTCTTTCTGTAGTATGTGGTTATTAATATAGAGACCCCCCCAACTAGTCAATGTAAGAGAAAAAGATTATGGAGAACTAATCTCTAAATGGTACAGCTGTATCACACACTCCAAAGCTCAGGGATCATCATCGAAGAAGAGGCAGAAAGATTGAAAGAGCCAGAGGGAGTGGATGGCTGTAGCAGAATTGTGTATGTTGGACTTAATAGCACAGCTGCACACATGGACTCATAGAAACTGTGACTTCATGCACAAAACTTGCCCAAGATCAAGCTGGCCAAAATCCCAGCATGGATGGGAGAGGAGCTCATGAAAGCCCATGCCTGTCTGAGGTGATACTGGGCGCTGATGGCTACTGGGAGAGGAAAAGACACTTTTCTTTGGGGATTGGGGCCAAGAGATGGCCCTACACCTATGGACATAAGGGCAGCACTAAGCGGACTCAGTGGATATTAAATTTAAAAACGATGAGAGAGCATATGAAATTGGGAGGAAAAAGTGATGGGGTGCAAAGGAGAAATTGGAGGGGAGCAAATGGGAGGGGATTGAATCCAAACACATTATATGCATATATAAATATTCAAATGTTTAACTAAAATGACGATTTAATCACTATAAAGATGCAGATACAGAAAAATATGCAAGCACCCTTTTTATCCCTCTCAATCTTTATGCGTCAGAACTGTCACCACTCTGACTTTTATCACTGAATGTTAGTCTAACTATGCAACTTCTGTATATGATAAAGTATGTACTGTATCGTATCTGCTCCATATCGTGTCTGCAAAGTTACTCTTCCTGTTCTGCGTAGCAGTGCTCTGGCTTTTTCATTGCTCTATCATACCCTACATTATGGCTATAACCATGCTATTCATGAAGCAGTCCATCCCTTTAGGTCCAGTTGTTCTGATTCCCTGTCAAACTAGGGAAGTTTCAGTATACTTTTCAGAGGTTTCCTCTCATTTGAAAATTTCTGTAAGTTTCCAAGTGGGAACTGAAGCTTTTGGACTCAAAAATTTGGATGATAGGGAACTAAACAGACTCAGGTTAAAATTAGAGTGCTTCCTGAGAATATAAATGAAGATAAATTGAAAATAAAGCAACAGGAGTGAATCATGCATTAGAATGATCCAGCAAATAGGACAGACATTTGTATGCATATAAGTATTGAAAATACATATGAATTAAGCATTTTCAGTTTATATTGTAATTATATTAAAAAATTCAAGAAACAATAGACAACTAAGAGTTTGCAGAAAAACAATTGTTATGAAAAATTCTATATTCAGATGTAGTGATTTGTATTCTAAAACAATAGAAAGGCTTTCTCAGATTTACAAGGGTCTGGTAGATAAATCTTATTAAATATAATCAAAACATCTTCTCAATACAAATGATAGATTTCTGGGTAATTATTTAGGATATATAATTTTAGATTGGGAAATTGCAATGTGAAATGATATATTTTGAACATTCACATAGTAAAATATACATTAAAAATCAAATGATTGATGTGAATATTATGAAAAACAAAAAAGAATTACCAAATATAATAAGACACATAGGATATAAATATATATCATATAATAGCTACACGATATTATAACATATTAATATGATCTATATAAATGAAATAACCATACATATTTAAACCTAAAATTTATATAATTGTGAAGGATGGGAGAAATGAAAGTACACTAATGGCCTCACCCCATGTAAAGGGGGATTCAGATGATATTTTATCATGTGACTAACCAGATGAAACTATTTAAGGACATATATTTCAGAA
>NW_008340932.1:2632835-2643387 GCF_000622305.1 Nannospalax galili
ATAATTTAAGACCCAGATTATTAATTTCTCAAGTCATGTGATTGAAAACCATGATAGGGAACAAGAGGTTGAAACTGAAGAAAAATGTGAACAAACATGCCAGATAAAATTGCTGCAAATAACCTGAGAAAACTATTTGAATGATGAAAATAACTTCAAGTTGGTTTCTACTAAGAGGCAGAGACTCACACTCACATTAGAGAAGATAGTCAACCAAAGGTACATGTAAAAGTGAAAAACCATAGCATCACTTTAGCATTATGCTTGAGCTATGCAATGCAACAACAGAACTCCTTCCCCCCAGAAGGCTGGTTAATTGAAGAAATAGAATTCATTGAAAACAGTAGGTTCAATCGGAGACCCACTATAGTGAGTACTTTGAAGTGAAATGCGGTAGAATTTCTTCACTTACATTTGCTGACCTGGTGTTTCAGGGCAGCCAGTGTTTCTCTTTCTCTCTGTGCATCATGTTACATGTTGCCCTTGACCATAAACCCCATAGTTTTCTCTCCAGCATGACTGAATATTCCTAACCTCCATAATGTTTGGTATGCTCACAATTCATCCAGACTTCCTGCAAAATGATTTATCTCATGTGTATTAATTTTTATAATCATATAACTATAAGCATCTAGCAAGATGTAATTGTGAGTATGAAGGAAATTAATGAAAGCTAGTAATACTTTAGAAATATTTGATATTTATAAGTTACTAAGTGTTGTTATGGAATAAGGCATGACTAGACCACTAGGAAACACTAAAAGGAAAATATAATTATACTTTGTATAATCTAATATCTATATTTGACATGAGTAGGATTTCTCATTAAATGTTAAATAATAACAAGACACATTCAGGAAAGACTTTGATTTCAGGTAACATGCCATCAAAGTAAATCCCTTGGCCTGTCTTCAAAGTATTAATGAATGAATATTCATTTGTATGACTTAAATACTTAAATATGCTTTGGAACAAATAATTATCTTTCTTACTTATTCAAGTCAACAATAAATATTGGAAGATGTCCTTTCTCCTCAAACAACCAGAAAGAATGAATGATTGAATGAATAAATAATAACATGTCAGTGAATATAAAGAACAAATGTACATATATTGACACATCATGTTATAACTCACAGAAAATCCCCAATATTGTCTGTCAATTAAAATAAAATAAATCTCTAAAATAATAACTAAGACTATTTGAATAAAACTGCTACTATTTGTACATCCATGATTAGATTAAATAGTCAACATTTTATTAATAACTTTCTCAGAAATAATGAATTCTACGCAACTCATAAATATTCCTAGAACTTGTGTCCCAATAAATATTTGATGCATATCACACACCATCATCATGCTCCAAAATACATTGTACCATAGGCTCTAGTTACCAGCACAACAAACAGGAAACATCACTAAAAATAGCTCATTATTCTGATGTGCTTTCTGGTCCAGATATTTCTACATACTGTGCATTTTTAAAATCATTTCATAATGGTCCTCTTTAAAGAGGCTCTTATGTCTGTTTTACAGATGAGGAGACTGGGCACTTGTCCAGAATCACAATATTACAATGGGAATTTAACATAGGTAGACTGGTGCTGGATTCTATTGCTTTAATCATTTTATTGTATGACCTCTAGGTATTATTATGATCAGATTCATTGTCTGTAAAAAGGATTTGAAAATAGAAGGAACTTCCCCTTAAGGTTCCTGAGAGACTTGCGTGAAAGCACTTAAGCACTTAACAGCCCTGGCAGAGCGCACATTAAATGTAAAGTAACTACCATTCTATTTCAAAGCAACTACAAAACATCATTTTTTTAATACAGCAGTGGGATAATTTTTATAGTTATTTTCCAAATCATATGCATGAAAATTCATTTCTCAGGGACTTAGGATTTAAATATTTTGAAAAGTAAAAAAAGTCACAAACTAAAAGATAGTATACATGAATATTTTTTCAGATCTCAGAGTACATAAACATATTTAACAAATTGCTCAAAGGGCAGAATTCATATACATTGGAGCAGTAAAAAAATGTTAAAGTATGTGAGTGATGAACACCTTCAGCAAATTGAGTAACAAAATTTTATAATTAGACAAGAGCAAGCTTACCATTAGAAAATAATGAAAATTAAAAATAAATATGTAGAGGCAAACAAATATCTAAAAATCCAATTCTACTAGTATTCAAATAAATTTTCAAACAAAATGGGATATCACTTTCTGTATACAAACTGACAGTAATGGACAAAGACTGATCATTGGTGGTATTTAAGTTGCAAGGACAGCTATATCCCCAAATATTCTAATGAGATTTAAATTGCTAACATAATTTTTGGAGTGCAATTTGGTAATGAAGGATTTGAAGAAATGCATGCACTTTGACCATAAATATTGCTTTTAGGAATCTATTCTTATGAAGTAACTGTGAATAAAATGTTGATAGGGATGTTTTTCATACTTTTCAATGTAATGGCACAAAGTTATAAAAATGGAAGCATCAGGAGGGGAATGTTATGAAGTATGGACTCTCCCCATGATACAATACTCTGACATTGTTTGAGACCACGATGTAGAACCACACCTGGCCAAAGTGTAAAGAATAAAAGACTGCAGAGTGCACGTCCTTGGATAAGACTCCTGCATTAAACTTCGCCCACCCAGTGTTCAGGAACCACTGTGGAACAGGGGATGGAAAGATTGTAAGATCCAGGGTTAATGCATGATCATAAGGAAAGAGTCTTCCAGACCTCTGGCAACTTGCTCTTATGAACTTATAACAATAGTGACAGCATGCACAAGACCCAGGCAAACTCAACCAGACAAAAACCCAGCACTGAACTGGGAGGAACTATTTGTAGCTGATTATTACTGGGTGAGGGAGAGCTGATATTCTTTAAGGGAGAGACTCTTGATAGGTGACTAGACTCCAGTGGATGAACTTGCATTGAGGGACATCTAGGTACAAATGCTTGACTAGACAGGCCTTAACATATAAGACAGAATGCATGAAATCTGGTGCGGGGGGGGAATATGAGGGTTGCAGATGGGGGTGGGTCTAAATATGATTAAGATGTATTGTATGAAATGCACAAAAATTTAAGGAAAATAAACATTGAGAAGAAAACTAAAGAGATTGGGAAGGCAACATGATAAGACAGATTGTAAAACAACATAGTATGACATTACTTAAAAATAATTACATATTTTCACAGAAAAGAAAGTACATACCTTGAAATATTAAGTGGACTGGGTTGATGGAGTTATGAATCTTCCTGTTTATAGCTTTGCTTCTCTGTATTTACATGTATGACAATGAACATACACAATCAGGCAGTTATATAACGACTCAAGACTCTTGCTTTGTTGTTTGGCATTCAAAAAGTGTTAGGAGACAAGGGACTACTGATTCTATGGACTTGGTAGTCAAATTTGAGTTTGGAGCTAGAGTTCCTACTGGTTAATTGAATGTTCACATTGGTCACATTACATTACTTGGTTCCCTAATGTGTGACTGAGGATGAGAATAATGGCTCTCTAAGAAACTTACAAACACCAAATGTTCGAAGTGTGTAAAATTTTTGGGGTGTAGCAGAGATCTAGTGAGTGTCCCCACCCTCTGGTTCTTTCTTCAAGATGGCGAGTTTCCTTTCAATACTTTCTCTCTTATCTTTTCTGGAAATGAGAGCAAGGTTTCTTTAGAGCTGCATCTTTTCAGGACTTGGAGTTGTTCTGTTAAACCTTCTATAATAAGAAAACAAGTGAAAGAGAAAAGAAAGAATAAAACAAGATAGGATTTCAACAAGATAATTATAACTGTCACCAGAGCCAAATAAGCTAGAACTTGGCTCATAGAGCATTGAAAAATAGTTCTGTCTTAGTAAGACATAGATACCCAAAGAGCAGCATTATGCCTAAGTGAGGACAGTCAAAATCTAATGCAAACTGTACCTTTTTTGTTGATCCAGAGATACATGGTATTGGGAGTCTGATGACTGCTAGAACAAATCATGACAGGTGTCAACAAGGGAAAGCACACAGTCACTCATGGTCGGGCTGCAACCTAAGAAGCCATACCAAGTAGAATTTAAATGTGCAAAATTCAGGCTGGAGAGATGGCTCAGTGGCTTAGAGTACTGGCTGCTCTTGCAGAGGACTAGGGTTTAGTTTCCAGGACCCATATGAAATGGTGGCTAACAACTGTCTAACTGTCGTTAACTCCAGTTCCAGGGTATCTGAAACCCTCTTCTGACCCCTTTAGCCATGCATGGCACAGCATGGGTGAGCTTACGTACATGCAGGCAATACACCCATACACATGAAATAATAAAATATTTTATAAAATGTGCAAATTAGTGGTTTTCTTTCCAGAAGTCACTATCAAGTGCTTTTAAAACATCTTTGTAGCTGAGCATGGTGGTGCATACCTTTAATCCCAGCACTCAGGAGGCAGAGGCAGGCAAATCTTTGTGAATTCAAGGCCAGCCTGGTCTACATAGTGAGTTCCAGGTCAACTGGGGATAGAGGGAGACCATGTTTCAAAAAAAAAATCCCCAAAACTTCTTTATGTGTGTGGGGAGGGGGAGAGAGGGAGAGCGAGAGATTCAGCACTTCTTTTCTCCATAACTTAATGGTCCTTGCAAATCCATAGGTTGTGTTTCTTATCCTGAGCATTCTACAACTCTCCCCAAGACTGTTTTCAAAGACCACTCCAACTTTGCCATCATCCCTGTAAAGGACATATTTGATATATGTGTATCTACACTACCTCCTTGGGGAGCTAATATTTAAAACACTCAACACCTGCCAAAGCCAGTTTGTTAACTATTTTGTTATTCAAATTATTCAAATCCCACAAGGACATAAATATTTGACTTCTTTATCCCCATATTTTTGCCCATGCATTTGATTTTGTTTGACCTAAATTATAGCAACTTGTCTTTAATTTCATATCCTTTGAACTTACTTTCAAAGCCAACTTCCAGTGGTTCCTCTACAATCCTGTTATGCTCTAATTACTTTAGTTTGCACAGACTGGGACTTTCATCTGTCTGATGGTTGTGTTCACGTTTGTTTGGTACATAAAATAATATAGACTTAGGTGAGGTGGATTTAGCTGATCGATGGACAATGGAAAGCACAAAAATAATGCATTTGATGCACTTGCTGAGCTACTAAGTTTGGTGATACTGGGACACTCATCTGTATGTTGGTTACCCCTTAGTGGCTGATGAACAATACTGTGATATGTTATATAGGCACATTTCAAATGTACATGAACACTGTACATTATAAACAAAAAAATTAAAAAATATCCAGAAATTCTGGAACTATATAAAAACCTAGTTACAGGTTAACTGCATGCTCATTTGTAAAGTGAATCTTTATACATAGACTTTATAAATGAATACAAGAGACATATAGTTCTATCATTTATACACTGCATGAAAAACAGGTCTCCAGAGATTAAGTCTTACCGAAAGACATTTGTAATTATTGGCATACTTCAGGGAAGAAACCACAGTATTATGAAATGGTTAGAAGAGAGTTGGATTCACACACTGCCTTCAGCACATTACTTTTCGTTTACTTTGAAGGCTGTACAGCATAGTTTAGATAGTGCAAGCAGTCATGCAAGACAGCACACGTCGATATGACTCTGATAACATTCCTGAAACAAATGCCCAGTTCCTAGGATGCTATGCACACAGATAAAGAGGCACTTCTGTTGTGTACAATCTGAGAATGCTCTAAAACATTTTCTGCCCCTAATCATTGCTCTCGGTGGCAACGTCCACTGCACCATACCCAGATTAATGGTATGTTTAGAAGACATTTTCTCACTTAACAAGAAAGCTCTAGTTTAGTTCTGTAATTATTGACAAAGTTACAGATCTCCATGAATCTCATTTTTTATTACAAGGGACACAGTAGAGTTACTCTGTAGAATTACCATGAAAATAATCAGAGAGGTGCATTGAGCACACTATTTAATGTGCCCTTGATTTTATTTTCTCATTTTCTTTGTTGTAGTCTCTGCTCTAGCTCTACCAGACCTTATTCAGTTCCTTGCTATGATCTTTCTTACTCTGAGGATTTTGCATCATCTCCCACTGCCTTGTGTATTCTGTTCCCATACTATGAACTACCCTTTAAAATAAAAATGCTATCCCGGTTCGGGTAGCATTTCTCTGACCCTCATGTTCTTTAACTCTAGTGAGAGGTGCTCCTGCTGCAAACTTTCTGATAACTTCTCCTTACATTAGTTATAAGGCTGTTGCATCTTAACAGTAAATAAGCCAACCAGACAACTGTTAGTTGTCGATTAGTTGTCTAGTACACTATTAACTCAAGTCTTGGGCTTAACCAAGAGACTTAAAAGATATGATTGCTAACTTCAGCTTCAGAAAAGAATACAACATGTAAGTTATGAATTAAAGTTCTTCTGAGGAACTGATTCCTAAACTGTGTTTCTTAAAACCAGAATTCTTTGTTGCTCCGCAGAACTGAAAATATGATGTTCAATTTGAAAACATTTACCTTTTATCCCCCCTTAAAAAATTTATGATGCATAGTATCAGAATAATATTTTTGTGAGGTCCTGCTGTAAAGGAACCACCTTAATTTTACATAAATAATTTTCACTATGGAGCATATAATTCTCACATGGAACAATTGGACTGCTTAGGTTTTAATAACATGCAGAAAAAGCAGAAGACCTGAATTTTGTCCTGGCCTTGTTAGACACTTGATACAATTCAGCCATTTATCACAGCTCTGTTTTCTATATCTGTAAATTAGGTAACAGTGTTCAGTAGTAACTCGTGTGTGGTTCATAACTTAATGTTGATATTTATGGCTGTTTTCTTTCAATTAGAAGCCTTATAAAAATTTGTGATTTTATTATTCTTGTAAAGAAAATATAAACATAAAATAAATCAAAGAATTGTAGACTTTTAAGACACTCCCTTACCAATTTGAAATTTGCTTCACCTCCCTTAGCTATCTAAGGCAATCCACCAAAGAGTAAGTTAATTTTTCTCCTGAGGTGTTTCTGCCATGGATGGTGGAGGAAGTGCCCCCAGAAAGACTCTACCTTCTTACAAGGGAAAAGAGAATGAAGGTCCATAAGATTCTTGGGCAGCATCTCACAGAGAGAACAAGTGGACAGTACATGATTTCTTCGTAAGATCCACCTGACAGTGGAAACTCTTCTTTGTATGCTGATACCCAGGAGAGAAAGGCTTCTTAGAAATTAGTGATTGGTATAATGTCAAATGAGAAGGACATCTTTAGGAAAAGTGATATTATGGAACAATCCAAATATAAGTCTTGACTGAAAAGATTGATGTTCTCCTCAAAATGCAAAATAGATTCTGACACATTTATTGAGTCCAGTCTTGCCTGATCTAGTCAGATGACTGAGTGTCCTTCATGGGATCTCCATAAAACTAATGAGTCCCTCAAGAGGTGGTATTTCCCCAGTGGTGCCCTTTAACCCGAACTTAGCTGGGGAAAATGTGGAAACAAATTTTCCATCCTCTATAAACTAAGGCAAAGGTTTAGGATAAACTTTTGTGTGGTCGCCACAGAAAGTTGTCCCTAGAGATTCCAGACATATATCTCCAATTCCTTTCCTACACTCAATAGAGACTGATGTCCTGTTCCAGAAAGGATACCTCATGAAAGTTCCTGCAAGACATTCATTCCAGCTTAAGCTCTTAAAATGTGTGTGACACACTCACGCAACACATTAGCCCAGGATTTGGAGATACACAGTCCTAGCTGTGGCTCTGACATATGGCAATGGTTTAGCTGTGGCCCATAGGGAAGTTCTTAAGTGACTGTTCTCACCTGTGAGAGGAAATGTTGAATTACATGGACTCCATGGGTCTGTCAACAGGATCTTGATTCTATGAAGCTTCTGACCTCACATCCTCTCACCCCACCTTCTGCTGCTCTCCCTTTACCAGGAGCCTCAAAAACCACAGGGTTCTTGATCAAGGTAACTTGAAGAATCAATAGATTATTGAGCTGATTGTTACAGAGGGAAAATATTTTCCAGTGCTAGAAAAAAAAAGTCTATCATGGTCAGTGAGGCACGGTAGAAGGCAGCTGAGCATTCACCTCTTCAATTGTGCACAGAGAAGGAGAGAGAGAGAGAGAGAGAGAGAGAGAGAGAGAGAGAGAGAGAGAGAGAGAGAGACCCAAAGTGGTGTAATCCTATGAACTTTAAAAGCCCTCCTCCAGCATGACCACACCTCTTAAAGATTCCATGAACCTCCTTCAGTAGCACCACCAACTGAACATGTGTTCAACTACTTGGAGCTTATGGGGGGCATTATCACTGAAATCATCACAAGTCTTTCTCTTCATTGGTTAGATATTTTTAAAGAGATTTTATGGTTTGGATGGCCATCATGAATGTGATCCCTTCCTTGGTTTCATCCTCAGTGTGCTTGTTGCAGGTATATAGGAAGGATATTGATTTGTCTGTATTTGTTTTGTATTCAGCTATTTACTGAACATGTTATCAGGTCTAGGAGTATTTTTGCTGGAGCATTTAGGGTCTTTTATGTATTGAATCATATTAGGCACAAATAGGGATACTTTGACTTCTTCCTTTCCTATTTGTATCCCTTTATCTCCTTCACTTGTCTTATTGCTCTAGCTGAGACTTCAAACAATATATAGTGAATAGGAATGGAGAGAGTGGACACCCTTGTCTCACTGCTGATTTTAGTGGAAATTTTGAATTTTTCTCCATTTAGCATGATGTTGGCTGTGGCCTGTATATTGCTTTTATTGTGTTTGGATATGAGTCTTGTATCCCTAAATTCTCCAGGACTTTCACCATTAAAGGATGTTGGATTTTGATAATGGCCTTTTTTGCACTTAATGAGATGTTCATGTGACTTCTGTCCATGAGTCTGTTTACTTGGTGTGTCCCAAGCTGCCTGTTTCCTCCAAGGGGCAGGGCCTGCTGTGGAGAATTGACTGTGGAGAGTTAGCTCGTGGAAGGAGGGGCTTGTAGTGCCATCTTGAATGGAATTGCTAATGGGAAGAAGGCGCAGCCGCCAGACATGCTCAAGAACAGAATGGCCTGGTACTTACAGTCCTGGGGTGAGACTACTGGCCCCTGAGGTGTGGGCGAAAGCTAGCAGTGACCAAGGGCGGGCCACGGGAGTGATCTGAAATGGTGGGTTCACGATCTGGAATGGTGGGCTCTGAGCCACTGCACAGAGCTGGGTGGTACAGAGCTGGACTGCGCAGAGCTAGGCACTGAGAGTTCATTTCTTTGTAAGTCACTCCCCTTCCTCCCCCCCATAGTAATAATAAATTCACATAAAGATATGATATATGGTTTGATCAGTAGTGCAAGAGACCCAGAGAGAACTCAGGTGACATGTGGTATACTGCATTTGTACATTTATGTAACCTTCCTTTGTTTTCTGGGATAATGCCAACTTGATCATGGTGGATAATGTTTTGACATGCTTTTATATTCAGTTTTCGAGTATTTTGTTGAGAATTTTTGTGTCTTTTTTTCATCAGAGAGATTGACTCATTAATTTCTTTTTTTGTTGGATTCTTGTCTGGTTTTAGTATCAAGTTAATATTGGCTTCATAAAAGAATTTGAAAGTGTTCCCTCATTTTGTATTTTATGGAATAATTTGAGGAGTATAGGTATTAGTTCTTTGAATGTCTGAAAGAATCTGTATTATAGCCATCTATCATGAAACTTCATCCAAAATCAATCACATATCTGGACTCAGGAAATCTCAACTTAAGAAATTGAAATATCATCCTGTATTCTATTTGACCTCATAGGAATAAAGCTATATAAGTGGGAAATATACACAAACTCATGGAAACTAAACAACACATTACTGAATGAAAATTGGTAAAAGAAGGAAAATTTAAAAATTTAGAGAACTGAATGAAAACAAAAGTATGACATATCAAATTCTATGGGACACAATGAAGGAAGTCCCATGAGGAAAGTTTACATCACTAAGTGCCTACATAAAAAATGTCTCTAGACTCCAGTGGATGAACTTATGCCAAAGGACATCCAGGTAAAATGAGACTTAATATGTATGGTAGAATACATGAGGCCTGGTAGGGCATGGTGGTATGACTTGTACAAACCTCAGTAAAAATATTAAAAAATCTGTCTCTTGCAGTCTTTCTGTTATTTCTTCCATAATGATTCATGAAGCATGGGGGGCAGAAGTTTGATATAGGTGATCTATTCAGGGCTAATAACTCTGCAGTCTTTTAGTCTCAGAATGTTGACCAGTTGTAGGTCTCTGTGTTAGTCACCATCAACCTTACCCAATTGTGAATTACAGCAACTTACCTGACAAGATATGCCTGCTAGTGCAATAGTGACACAAACATTATGGGAGTAACCAAACACTTTCTCATTGTAGTGAGGTCTGCTTCATAAGGTAGAGCCCATACTTGACACTGATATTAGGCCTACCTACGAACTTGTAGCCTATGTCATAAGCCATAAAGGAGATTCTAATGTTA
>NW_008340932.1:2644288-2648372 GCF_000622305.1 Nannospalax galili
CCTACGAACTTGTAGCCTATGTCATAAGCCATAAAGGAGATTCTAATGTTATTATCGTGCTAAATAGATATTATACTAAACTGACTTCTACTGATTCATTATTTTAAATACATGAAATTGGGTAGGGGGATATTAGAAGCACAGATGAGGGAGGCGATCTAAATTCAATTGAAATATATCATGTGAAATTCACAAAAATTCAACAGAAATAGTAAAGGAATTAGAAAATCCCTCTCAATAATAAAACAAAATATAAATGGTATTAATTTTCCAACAAAAGATGAAGATTAGCTTATTGGGTTTATAAAAATGGAGAAAACTCATATTAATAACTTAATGGTGCAACTGAAGTCCTTAAGAAAAGGAGAAACAACACCTAAAAAGAATAGGTGGGAAGAGATAATCAAAATCACAGTTGAAATTAATGGAATAGAAATAAATAAGCAAACAAAAATCAGTACAATGAATCAATGAAGAGTTGGTTCTTTGAAAGGATTAACAAGATTTACAAACCTTTAGTCAAATTAACCAAAAGACACACAGAGAGGACCCAAAGTAATAAAATTAGAGATGAAGAAGGAAACACTAGAACAGGCATGGAAGAAATTCAGAGGATCATAAGAACATACTTTAAGAAACCTATGTCCCACTAAACTGGAAAATCCAAAAGAAATGCATGAATTTCTAGATAAACATTATCCTCCCAAATTAAACCAAGATAAGGTAAATTATTTATTTTATTTTTTAATATTTTATTTATTATTTTTATTTTATGTGTATGCGTGTATTGCCTGCATGTAGGTAAGTGCATCTGTGTCATGCAATGCCTGAAGAGGACAGAAGAAGCTGGCAGATTCCCTGGAACTGGAGTTACGGACAGTTGTTAGCTGCCATGTGGATGCTGGAATTTGAGCCTGGGTCTTCTGCAAGAACAGCCAGTGTTCTTAACTGCTGAGCCATCTCTCCAGCCCCTAGACAGATAATTTAAATAGACCCATAATAACCAATGAGATAGAAGCAGTAATTAAGAATCTCCACTTTTCCATGTTTTAACATTTCCAATGTAGTGGTCTTTCACTTTGTTAGGTTTATTCCTAGGTATTTCATATTTTTTAAAACTGTTGTGAATGTGATTATCTTCCTGGTTTGTTTCTCAGCATTTTCATTATTGGTATGTAGGAAAGCCAATGATTTAAAAATATTTTATTTATTCTTTTACTTTAATGTGTATGAAAGTATTGCCTTCATGTATATAAGTACACCCATGCCATGTGATGCCTGAAGAGGTCAGAAGAGGGCATCAGATCCCCTGGAACTGGAGTTACAGATGATTGTTGGTCACCGTGTGGGTGTTGGGACTAATCTTGGCTCCTCTGCAAGAGTAGTCATCACTCTTAACCTCTGAGACACCTCTCCAGAGCCCCCCAAAGTCAATGATTCTTGTATGTTGATTTTATAACCTACTTTGTTGAAAGTTTTTTTTTTTTTTTAAATCAGTTTGAGCATTTTCTAGGATCTCTTATGTAAGGGATCTTTTCATGTGGAAATAGGGATGCTATAGACCCTTTTCTGTATCTACCCTTTTCCTTTCTGCTCATTGTTTTATTACTACAGCTAAGATTTCAAGTACTTATTGAAAAACTGGAGAAAGTGGACACCCCTGTGTACTCATACATGATTTCAGTGGAGATGCTTTAAATTACTCCCATTTAGTATAATGTTGGCTACAGGAGGAGGTCACACATAGTATTTATTAATACTGAGTTATATTACTATTATAGGATGCAAAGCAAGTTTGAGCAGGTATAAGAAAATTGAATTTGTTTTTGTATTTTATCTGATTACAATGGATTAAAGTAAAAACTAGCAAGAGAAACTACAGAAAATTAACAAATCCTGGAGAAAGAACAGCACACTATTGAATGATGACTAAGTCATCGATGAAATCAAGGGAGAAACTTAAAAAATTCTTAGAATAGAATGGTAATGGAAATATAATGTATTAGAATCCATGGCATACAAGGAAAGTACTTCTAAGAGGTTTATATCTATATTGACTACACTTAAAATTTAGACAATCTGAATTAATGATATGTCTCAAGGTCCTAGAAAAATAAGAATGCTAAACCCAAAACTAATGGATGGACAAATAATAATGATTAGAATAGAAATCAATGAAGTGGAAATGAAAAGACTAATACAAAGAATAAGTGGAAGGAATTGATTTTTTTCAAAAAGAAAAACACGGTTGACAAATCCTCAGCTAAACAAACCGAAGGAGAGAAGATCCAAATTAATAAATTGGAGATGAAATCAAGTCATTACAACAGATACCAATGAAATTCAGGTAGTCACACTGGAGAAAAGGCCAGTGGTAGCTGGGCAATAATTTATTAGGGCTTTGGGAAGATTTAAGTGATTAGAGCATTCATGCACAAAGAAGGCTTCTTCAATATCCATGGGTGCATGGTCTCTGGACTCCCTCAGCAACCTCAGTAGCATCTAGGAATTGGTATGGGATTATTGCCGGTGCCAGCCAGCCAAGACGGACAGTACCTGAAAGGGGGAGTGAGGATTGAAAGAAAGAAAAGGAGACAGGAAAGATGCTTGGGAGGACTGACAGTGAATACTGCAGCCCCAGTTTATTTCAGCTCTGCCTTTTTATACAGAAGAACTCAGTTAGTTACAACAGCTGTTTTTCCCCACCTGTATCTGAGGGTCAAGGAGCGGTCAGATCAAAGGCTTCTTTGATTCTTTTGTTTACCACTATTGCCTCCAGGTCAGGTGTTGTGAGGCTCTCCATATAAACACCTTCCTCCTGAATAGGCTGATTTAGGTGCTGGTTTGCATAACACAAACTCAGTAAACAAGGCTTCCAGAGCTCAATGATTAGCAGCTCCCGACAGATTATCCAGTGTGGGGTCTCTTCCTTCCCTCGTGGGTCGTTGGCCACTGTTCCATGAGGACAAAGGGAGCAGAAGTGACCAGCAGGGTCAGGACGGGCAGTGAGCACTGATGGAAGAAAGCCTTCTGGGGAGGCAGGTTCAATGATACAAACAGCTACAGACTCAGTGAAACAGCTCCATTTATTTAGTGGGATGTTAGGGAAAATATAGTGTGGAGGCAGTAGCCAATGCTTCAGCTGATAGGTGCTCATAGTATGCTTTATTTACATGTGGCAGTAGGCTTCTATCATCCAACTACCAGGCAATACCTAATTATCATGTAGAAAAAACCTGGGGGTAGTTTTTACTCCAGGTAACTATGCCAAAGGTCATGTTCCAAATAAGGTCAGGCATCCGTGCTTGGCAGCACTTTCCGGGTAAGTTAGGCAGAGAGCATGAGGCCCCCTGCTGAGAAGGAGAGTCCTTCCATATAGCGCTGAGCCTCTTAGAGCTATCCGGACATGGAGAACTACAACCCTAACAGCAGGGTTCCCCAACATCTCCCCCTGTTTTATTTTACAATGGAGAAGTGTCATTACAAGCCTTAAGAGCCAACTCATCTATCTCTGGAGAAGCCAAAGTTTGATAATTGAGCATGACCTGCTTCGTAGTAATTCTAGCAATGGTAGTAATTTGTTGGTGAAGAAATTGTATGAAACAGGGAGCAAGCATCAAAATGACACACAGCATGATCGGGGGTAACAAAGGGTAGGAGGCATGAAAAAAAAGGGGTTACTAAACCAACGTCATTGTTTGATGGGTTGAAATCTCAAAAATAGGTCATTATAAAGTTTTTTGAGAGTATTAACATTGGTCTCAACATTTGATTCATTCACAAAAAAACAGCATTCCTCTCCCAATACTACAACTCTCCCCATGTTCAGCAGTTATTAAGTCCAGTGCTCTTCTGTTTTGGAGCACAACCCTGGCAAGAGAGTTCATTTGTTGTTGGAGAGACTCGAGGCTGTTAGTTGTGGATGCCATTGCCTGGTCCAGCTTGTCTCAAAAGTCTCCTGCCAGGTGATGGGTTTGTACAATAGCAGCAGTCACAGCGCCTCCAGTACCCAGGGAGAGGGTAAGTCTGAGTTCCACTAGCAAAGGGATGAAGATTTCTCTCTGCTGGTGGGTGTGAAGGAGGA
>NW_008340932.1:2648522-2652376 GCF_000622305.1 Nannospalax galili
GAATTAGATAGTTAGCCAGTTGTTTGAATAAGGCAATATCCATCAGATGATAGTCAGTGAAATCTTTTTTTGTTTCTGGGTAAAGTGAATTAGATAGTTAGCCAGTTGTTTGAATAAGGGAATATCCATCAGATGATAGTCAGTGAAATCTTTTTTTGTTTCTGGGTAAAGAAGGGTGGTATTAACTGGTACTGCTGTCAGTAAAGGTCTATTGCTGGATGCGGCAGAGTTCCCCAACAATCCAGGAAAGGTATGTGGAGAACCTTCCTATCTAATGGCCCCCATGACATACATGATAAGCTCATAAGGTTCAAAGTATTTTTATTTTTGTGTGTACATGTACCATATATGTGCAATGCTCACAGAGGTCAGAAAAGGGCATTGGATTCCTTGGGACTGGAGTTATGGATGGTGGTCAGCTACTAAGTGGGTACAGGGAATCAAAACCATATCCTCTGAAAGAGCAATCAGTACTCTTAACCCCTGAGCCATATCTAAGCTTCAGCCCATAAGGTTTTTAAGTAATATAAGCAAACACATTGATACCTTGGAGTGAAAAGTACAGGGAAAATAAATGAGAGAGGATGCTAGACTCCCCAACACATTCCTTTTTAAATATTTTATTTATTATTTTTTGTGTGTATGAGTGTATTGCCTGCATGTATATAAGTGCACCTATGTCGTGCAATGCCATGGAGGTCAGAAGAGAGTTTTGGATTCCCCTGGAACTGGAGTTAATGATGGTTCATAGCCACCACATGGGTGCTGGGAATTGAACCTGGGTCCTCTGCAAGAGCAGTCAGTGCTCTCAACAGCTGAGCCATATCTCCAGCCCCTACCCAACATATCCTTTAAGCAAGAAATAGTCTGATAAAGCTGTTGTAAAGTTTGATACCTTTCATTAAAAGGAAGGATGGCCTGTGGCTCTACAGAGTGACTCCTTAGGCCACTGTGTGCCCAAGTGGAATTATGCTACATGGAGAATTATTTTCATGTATATAAAACTGGTACATTTTGCTTTGATCTCAAAATTTCTTGGGGGCCAGTTTTCATTCAATTTTCTGGCTTTTGGAAAAGGAACATCTGTAACCATTGTCCATGCCTGTCATAGCACTGTATTTTGGAGCAGAGATCATAGTTTATAGTTTTTTAAGTCTTCAGATGGAGAAGAATTTTGCTCCAGGGTTGTTCATACCCAGAGTCTGTTATAGACATGGATATTTAGATGGCACTTTGAACTTGAGTTGATGTTCTCTGAGTCTTTTGAGGATGCTGGGGTGAGGTGAATGCTATTACATTTGGAAAATGTTGGGTGTGTAGGGAAAGGAGTGGATCTGGGAAAAGCTGGGGGAAGTGTGATTGAATATTATCAAAATACATTGTAGGAAATTCTCAAAGAATTAAGAGAAAAGACAAAATAGAATACCATGAGTTTCATCATTTATATTCATCATAGTGACATGGCTGGAAAGCAAAGATGAACAGAAAGGTTCTACATTCAAGCAGGGAAAAGAGATGTAGATAGGTGAGGACTTTTTTCCTATTTAAAATATTTTATTGATTCTTTAAGAATTTTACTTTGAACATATTCAACTCCTTCCTCCATCTCCCCTCAGATTAGTCTCCATCTCCCTATCCCTACCTTATTTCAAGGCCTCTATTTTTTATGTCTATTTTTTTTTAAAAATGAATTTTTGTGCATCTCATATAATGCATCTTGATCATCTTTAGACCCCCCCCTTCCCTATCTGTATCCCCCAACTCCTCCACCAGATTTCGTACATTCTGTCATATGTTTAGACCTCCAAGACAGTTTGTGTCCCCAGATGTCCCTTGATGTGACTCCATCCACTGGAGCCTGGTCAACCTATCTAGAGTCACACTACTTATTTATTTATTTATTTTTGAATTCTTTTAAAAATTATTTATTTAATAACCATATAATTATAAGAAGCATTTCATGACAACAGCATTGACATATTCAATAACAATTTCCAGAGTTCAGATGCACCTGTTTCAAGATTGGTTGTAAATTTTTAGGTTTACAGTTGAATTAATATAGTTATACAATACTGTACTCAGTATAAACCCTTTAAGGCATAAAATCAAATGAGGTTTTAACCTTTAAAATAGATCTCCATTTCATTATTAAAACATAGTTTCATACAGAAAAATTCATTTTTAATGCAACTGACACTAAGATGTTTGCAAATGCATTTCTAATCTCTATATATCTCATTATTACTATTCAGTGTGTTACTTTCTGAGCTCTTTGGCATCTGAGAACAGATATAAAGTCATCAGGTAGATTTCAGTGGCAATGTTTTTCACATCTACTAATTATTAAGGAGTAATGATTAGAAGAAACATTTCATTACAGCTTTAACATACTCAGTAACACACTCCAGAGCAAGGGTACATCTCTTTCAAAAGTGGCTGTAAATTTTTAGGTTCATCATTGAATTAATAAAGTTATACAATATTGAACTCAGTATAAACCCTGTAAGATATAAAATTAAATGAAGTTTTACACTTCAAAGAAGATCTCCATTTCAAGAGAATTCTGTTTCCTACATTTTTTAAATATTATTTTTTATTTTTTTTAGAAGAACATATCATTACAGCTTTAATATGCTCAATAACAGTTTCCAGAGCAAAGATACAGCTCTTTCAAAAATAGCTATAAAATTTTCAGGTTCACTGTTGAATTCAGTATAAGCCCTGTAAGACATAAAATTGAATTAGTTTTTGATCTTTAACAAGGATCTCCATTTCATTTTAAAATATACTGTTCCTTACAGAAAGACTCATTGTTTTTGCTACTAACGCTGAGATGTTGGCACATGCATCTCTAATCTGTATGTATCTGACTATTACTAGGCATAATAGTTGGTACTCAGATCTTTAGCGCCTGTGTATGTCTATAAAGTCATTGGGTAGATTTAAGTGGAAATGTTCATCACCTCTACTAATTAACATGACAGAAACTTTAATGCTTCCCCCTCAAATATAATACATTAAAAAAATTTTGTTGATTTTTTTCTGTGTGTGTATATCACACAGAACATCCCAAACCATCTTATTCAACTATACAACTACTTCCCAGATGGCACCCTCCCATAGCCTCCCTCCCCCCACTAGAGCCCTTATACTCTGTTATTCCTGCTACTGTCTGCTGTGTTGTTGGCACCCCCAGCCGTTCCCCACTACTTGTCCATCTGGTGAATCTAGTCAGCCTATCTGGAGGTCTTTGTTTTAGGAAGGTAAGCTGTTCCTCATCGAGCAGCAATCAGTTGTCAATATTCCTTTAGATAAGATTGGGGTCTGCTGTTTATTTTCACAGTTTTATGTTGGGTTACTATCTGGGAGTCCTTGGGCCACCCTGGCCAACAACTCAAAAGAAGGTATCTCCTATCTGGGATTGTTGCTTGTTATGTAGCCTTAAGCTATACATATGGACCCTTAAAATTTTATTTGGCTCTGTTAATCTTTGGTTATACTTTCCTTTTGGATGTTTAAGGCCATACAGCTGGCCCAGATAAACCAATTTATTTTTACTCTTAAGGTTGTTTGAGGCTCTGTTCCTCAGGGGTCACATGGTCTCCTTTCTTTTACCAGTTCCACCTATATGAAGATAAGTCAAAGGTCCTACTCGACCATGGCTGACTTTGTTGGAAGCATGGAGGAAATGTTTCCTCTGTGTTGACCCTCCTCTTTGTAGACTGGACACTGGTTCATGTCCATCTTGTGGGGTCTCCTCGGCCTCCTTGATCAAGAGGCCAGGTGACCCACAACAGTTACAAGACATTTTGGAAGATGCTCATAGTCCCCTGGAACTAGTTGACCTAGGAGGG
>NW_008340932.1:2652638-2673076 GCF_000622305.1 Nannospalax galili
GTCTCGCATTGTCTAATCCCTCCATCAAGGTTTCCTCAATTAAGGTGGCCCCATTTTCCCCCTTTCTCCCTTAATAATACCCCTCTCCTATAGTCCTACCTCTCTTGAGCTCCTTCTTTCTCCTTATCCCTTAGGTTCCTTGTAAATGCTTCCCTCCGCCCCTCCCCTAAACTATCCCAATTTTTATCCATATCTCCCTTATTAACATCTGTTTCCTACTGTTCTTCTCTTCCAGGTTCTTTCTTTTCCTTTACCTCCCAGGTTCCTTTCCATTATCCTGGTTCCTGTAGTTAGGTCTGGATACATACTCACTTATCAGGATTTGGTTCTAGGGTCCACATATGAGGGAGAACATATGTCGATTTTTATCTGAGTCTGTGTTACTTCACTTAGTGTAAATTTCTAGTTCCATCCACTTATCTGCAAATTTCATGATTTCATCTTTCTTTACTGCTGAGTAAAACTCCATCGTATAAATGAACTACATTTTCATTATCCACTCATCAATTGAGGGACACTTAGGTTGCTTCCATCTCTTAGCTGTTGTGAAAAGAGCAGCAACAAACATCGATGTACAAGTGTCTCTGCAATAGGATGAGTTCTTTGGGTACATGCCAAGGAGTGGTAAAACTGGGTCAAATGGTAGGTTCGTTTGTAGTTATTTAAGAGTTCTCCACACTGCTTTCCATAGGCATTGAACAATTTTGCAGTCCCACAAGCAGTGGATGAGTGTTCCCCTTTCCCCACATCCTCTCCAACATTTGGCATAATTTGTTCTCTTGAAATTAGCCAGTCTGACTGGGGTAAGATGGAATCTTAAAGTAGTTTTAATTTTCATTTCCCTAATTATTAGTGATGTTGAACATCTTTTAAAATGCTTCATAGGCATCTTTACTTTTTCTTTTGATAACTCTCTGTTCAGCTCCTTAGCACATCTTTTAATTGGGTTACTTTTTGTTTTGATTCTCTATTGTTTGAGTTTGTTATATATTCTAGATATTAAACCTCTGTCAGATGTGTCGCTGGTGAAGATTTCCTCCCATTCTGTGGGTTTTCTCTTCACTTCCTTGTTGCCTCATTTGATGTACAGAAGCTTTTTAGTTTAATGAGGTCCCATTTGTTGATTCTTGACCTTGTTTCCTGAGCAATTGATGTCCTGTTTAGAAAATCCTTTCCTACACATATATCTTTTGGGTTTTTGCAAATGTTTTCTTCTAACAGTTTCAGAGTTTCAGGCTTTACAGTGAGGCCTTTGATCCATTTGGAATTGACTTTTGTGCAAGGTGAAAGATATGGGTTTAGTTTTATTCTCTATAGGTGGAGATCCAGTTTAGCCAGCACAATTTGCTGAATATGCTGCCTTTCCTCCAGTGAATGTTTTTGGCCCCGTTGTCAAATATTGGGTGGCTGAAATTGCATATACTCATATTTGGGTCTTCAATTTCGTTCCATTGATCTATGGGTCTATTTTTGTGACAGTACCATGTTGTTTTTATGACTATAGCTCTGTAATACAACTTAAAATCTGGTATATAGTAATCCCCCCAGTATTGCTCTTAGTGCTAAGGATTGATTTGGCTCTCCGAGGTCTTTGGTGCTTCCATATGAATCTTCGGATGTTTTTTCCAATTCTGCGAAAAATGTCATGGGAATTTTGATTGGCATTGCATTGAATCTATAAATTGCTTTTGGTAGGATGGTAATTTTCACAATATTAATTCTTCTGCTCCATGAGCATGGGATGTCCTTCCATCTTCTGATGTCTTCCTGAATCTCTTTCTTTAAAGATTTAAAATTTTCATTGTAGAGCTCTTTAATGTCTTTGGTCAGGTTTATTCCGTTTTTTTTGTAGCTAATGTGACTGTGATTGTTTCCCTATACTCTTTCTCCAATTGATTGTTATAGGTATAAGACAAGGCTACAGGCTTCTGTAGATTAATTTTGTAACTTGCCACTTCATTGAACGTGTTAATAATTTCTAGGAGTTTTCTGGTGGAATATTTGGCATCTCTTAGATATAATATCATATCACCTGCAAAAAGGGATAATTTGATCTCTTCTTTTCCAATTATTAGTCCTTTGATTTCCTGCTCATGTCTTACTGCTCTTGCAAGAGTTTCAAGCACTTTGTTAAAGAGAAGTGGAGATAGTGGACAGCCTTGTCTGGTTCCTGATTTCAATGGGAATGCTTCCAGTTTTTCTCCATTTAGAATGATGTTGGCTGTGGGTTTGTTATATATGGCTTTAATTATGTTGAGGTATGTTCTGTCCAGTGCAATTCCCTCTAGGACTTTGAACATAAATGCATGATGAATTTTGTCAAAGGCCTTCTCTGCATCTATTGAGATGACAATGTGGTTCTTGTCTTTGAGCCCATTTATATTTTTTATTATGTTTATTGACTTACGTATGTTGAATCATCCCTGAATCTCTGGGATAAAGTCAACTTGATTATGGTGCATGATTTTTTGATGTGTGTCTGTATGCAGTTTGCAAGTATCTTGTTGAGATTTTTTGCATTTATGTGTGTTAAGGATATGGGTCTGTAGTTTTCTTTTTTAGTTGTATCCTTACCTGACTTTGGTGTTAGAGTGATACTGGCTTCATAGAAGGAATTTTGAAGTTCTCCCTCCATTTCTATATTTTTGAATAAATTAAGTAAGATTACATGTAGATCTTCTTTAAATGTCTGATAGAATTCTGCTGTAAATGCATTTGGTCCTGGGATTTTTTTATTCGGGAGGTTTTGTATTACTTTTTCAATTTCTTTTTGTGTTATGGGTCTGTTTAAGCTGTTAATCTCTTCTTGGTTTAGCTTTGGTGGTTCCCATGCCTTTAGACATGCACCTATTTCTTTTAGGTTTTCAAGTTTAGTAGCATATAGGTTTTTAAAGTATTCCCTTATAATGTTCCCTTATAATGTTCTGTACTTTTCTGGTGTCTGTTGTGATGTTTCCCCTTTTGTCTCTGATTTAGTGGATTTCGAGGTGCTCTTTCTTTCTTTTGGTTAACTGGGCTAGCAGTCCATCAATCTTGTTTATTTTTTTCAAATGAACCAGCTCTTGGATTCATTGATTCTGTGTATTGATTTCTTTGTTTCGATTTCATTAATTTCTGCCAGGATTTTTGTTATTTCTTCTTGTTTCCTGGGTTGGGGTTTCCTTTGCTGTTGCTTTTCAAGTGTCTTGAGTTGCAATGTTAAGTCATTTATTTGTGATCTTTCCGATTTTTTGATGTAGGCACTTAGAGCTATAAACTCCCCTCTAAGGACAGCTTTCAGTATGTCCCAGAGGTTTTGTTGTGTTGTTTTGTCCTTTTCATTTAGTTCCAGGAATACTTTTATTTCTTTCTTATTTTCTCTTTTGACTCATTCATCATTCAGGAGTGTATTGTTTAATCTCCATTGATCATTTGGTGACTAGGGCTTCTTCCGGTGTTGATTGTAAGCTTTATTGCATTGTGGTCTGATAGAAATCATGGAATTATTTCAATCTTTTTGTATTTGTTGAGGTTTGAATTGTGCCCCAGTATATGGTCTATTTTGGAGAAGTTTCCATGGGGTACTCAGTAGAAAGTACATCCTTTGGTGCTTGGGTGGAATACTCAGTATATGTCTGTTAGGTCCATTTGATATATGGTATTGTTTAATTCTGATGTCTCTCTATTAACTCTGTGCCCTGTTGACTTATCTAATGGAGATAGTGGGGTATTGAAGTCCCCTACATTAATGAGTTCAGATTAATCTGGGTCTTAAAGTCCTGTAGTATTGTTTTTATGAAGTTGGGTGCACCAGAGTTTGGTGAATATATGTTCATGATTGTAATATCTTCTTCGTTTATTGTTCCTTTGATCAGAATGAAGTGGCCCTCTTTATCTCTTCTGATTAGTTTTAATTTAATGTCTATTTTGTCAGATATTAGAATTGTAATGCCTGATTTTTTTTCTTAGTAACATTCGCTTGGTGTATTTTTTTCCATCCTTTCACCTTAAGATTGTGCCTGTCTTTGAAAGTGAGATGAGTTTCCTGAAGACAACAAAAATATGGGTTTTGTTTCTTAATCAATTCACCTATCATGTGTCTTTTGACTGGGGAGTTCAGTCTGTTAATATTTAAAGTTATTAATGAAAGATGTGTATTTAATCCTGCCATTTTTATTTCTGTTTACATGCTTGATATAGCTGGGCTTTTCCACAGTTACACTGTCATTGAATTTCTTTCCACAACCCCTTGGGTGTAGTCATCCCTTTCTTCAGCTCTTTTTATTGTTTCTAGAACTCTCTGAAAGGCTGGTTTTGTGTACATGAATTCCTTCAGCCTGTTTATGTCATGGGAGGTTTTTCTTTCCCCTTCGACTATAATAGACATTTACGCTAGGTATAGTAATCTGGTTTGGCATCTGTGGTCATTTAAAGCTGGGAATACTTGGTCCAGGCTCTTCTGACTTTCATAGTTTGCACTGAAAAGTCAGCTGTAATCCTAATGGGTTTTCCTTTATATGTGACTTGTTGTTTCTCTTTTGAAGCTTTCAGTATTGTCTCTTTGTTTTGTATGTTTAGTGTTTTTACTATGACGTGCCATGGAGAGTTTCTTTTCTGGTCCTGTCTGTTTGGTGTTCTATATGCTTCTTTTATTTGTATGGGCATGTTTTTCTTTAATTTTGGGAAACTTTTTTCTAAGATTCTGTTGAAGATCTGGCCCATGCTGTTATCTTGGGATTCTTCTCCTTCCTGTATGCCTATGATTCATAAGTTTGGTCTTTTCATGGTGTCACACAATTCCTACAAAACAAACAAAGGCTTTCTCCTGTCATTTCTAATTGGCTTTCTGAGTGTTTCACTTCCTTCTTCATTTCAGCCCAAGTAGTCTTCAATATTTCTAGCTCTTTTCTGAATTCATTCAGAAGTTTATCCCTATCTTCCTTCAGTTCTTTGATTTCTTTTTTTTTTTTGTTCTTTAAATTCACTGAATTCTTTTATCATGTTTATAATCGTTCTTTTGAGTTCCATGTCCTGCATTATCTCTAGGGGGTTCTCATTATACTCCTCTAGAGGACTATTAGTATTTGGTGGGGATAAATTATTTTGGTTTTTCGTGTTATAATTTTTCTCTATGATTTTGACATGTGAATTTCTTTTGTAGTTTCTGATTCTTGTGTGAGACTCAATTCTTCATGCTCAGGTCTGCTTCTTTTCATGAACTTTATATGTCTTTGTTGTTTCCTTTTTGGGCATGAAAAGCTGGTTTGTCTAAGCTTATTGTTCTCTCTTTTGATTTTATATTGGAGTAGCCAGATTGTTTTTGTCTTCAGGAGTTCCCAAAAAGGCCCAAGTCAGATGAGGATCAGATGCTCTCAAGCTTTCTCCTAAGGTATGGATCCCTCCAGGAAAGATTTTGGCCTTGGGAATTTGGGGCTTGGACTGGCCTTAGAGCAGGGCCCAGGAAAGATGCTGGTCTTGGGCAGCTGGTGGCCCTGACACTCAGAGACCCAAAGGGGGATGGGGGCAGGAAGAGGTTCCAGGGGCTCCTGGAGACTGCATTGAGGAACTGGGTTGATCTGGATACAAAGGATCAGGAAGCTGAGAGGTCAGCACTGGTGTCCAGGAAAGAGGCTGGCAGGTGGTGCAGTCCAGGAAGGCAGAAGGAGGTGAGGGTGGGACCAGGCCCAGAGGGCTCCTGTGGACCTCGAGAAGGACCTGGGTCCTTCTGGATGCAAGGGATCAGGAAGCAGTGGTGGCCCTGGGTTGGGAGTTCAGCCCTGGAGTCCAGGAAAGAGGCTGGTGGGCTGTGCAGCCCAAGGAAGTAGAGGGAGGTGAGGGCGGGACCAGGCCCAGAGGGCTCCTGGGGACTTCAAGAGGGAACTGGGTTGGTCTCTATGCAAAGGAACAGGAAGCAGTGGTGGTTCCCCTGGTGTCTGGGGTGCCAAGACAAGGAATGCGATAGGACCCAGGCTAGGATGAGAGACAGGCAGGGGAGATGGGAATGTGAATGAGGCTGGGGGAGTCAAGGCTCGGAGGGAGGGGCCAATCTACTTACCTCAGAGAGAGGCTGGCAGGTTGTGAAAGCCCAGGGAAGCAGAGGAAAGTACTAGAGTCACACTGTTAAAGAAGACCAAGTCTCCCTCACTCAGCAGTGATAAGTTGCCAATAGTTCCTCAGCTAAGGTTGGGGCTTCTTACCTATTTCCAAGTTCTATGCTGTGCATTTGTCTGTTTTGAGTTTGCATGGGTCTTGTGGATGCTGTCACTGTTGCTGTAAGTGCATCTGAGGAAGTTCCCAGTCATGATGATTGAGATCTCATTAGAAACAATGAGGAAACTGAACATAGTGGAATAAGAATTTTAAAAGATTTCAGAATGAGCATGCCTAGAACTTATTTGTAGCAAAAATATTCTTTAGGTTAAAAGTGTATAATACTACTTCTAGGTAATTTTTTAAGAATAGCTGGTTATAGTGAAAATAGTGATGTGATGAAATTTATAAATACAAAATGATATGATGAGAGCAGAAATATGGAAAGATTATTAATAGAATTACACTTTTGCTAGTTTTATACACATTTACTGTATGACAATGTATTCATGGTAGGCTATGATAACAATTTATAAATTGATAATTTTTAAAATTATAAATTATAATTTCAGTTATATAGCCAAGTGAGATGAGAATAATAATTTAAAAATCTAGAGAACAGATGAAGAGATGAGATCACTGAAAATGAAGATGGTATATTTACAATCCATTTCTACTGTATTAAAAATGATAAATTATATGTTCCTTATAATTGCACTTTATATGAGAAAAATCAGTGGGGATTTTGTAAAAAGTTATAATTGTGGGACTGGCAAGATGGCTCAGTGGTTAAGAGAACTGGCTGTTCTTGCAGAGGACCTGGGTTCAGTTCCTTGCATCCACATGGTAGCTAATGACCATCTGGAACTCCAGTTCCAGGGACTCTGATGCCTTCTCTGGTCTCTGTGAGCATCACACAATATATGTGCATTTGCATGCATGCAGCAAAAACACTCATCCACATAAAACAAAATTTTAAAAAGCTATGATTATTATATAAAGACTAATGTAGAAAAAACAACATGGATATTGAACCAGTCAAAGCAAAATTCTGGACCAGTTATGTTTCCAGCAGTAAAAATAACTGTCTAGGAAGCTACTGGCAGTCATAGTTGCTTGGGGAGGGAGGGTCATTCTTTTTTTGAGATGTGGCCTCTGGTTGGTTTCCAATGTCCTGAATGGCCTCATAGCCATGCACATATGGGCAGCACTAGTTGGACTTGGTGGGTTACCAAAAGAAGAAAGACGTGAAGTAGGAGGGGGAGATGTTGGAGAATATGGGGGTAGCTGGAGAAAGAAATGGGAAATGGGGGTGTATAATGGTCATTATATATTTATATATATATATGTGTGTGTGTGTGTGTGTGTGTGTGTGTGTGCGTGTGTGTGTGTACATGAAGTCTCAAAGCAAGCAGAGTCTCCCAGGCCTCTGATAACTTGCTCATATGAACCTATAGCAATAGTATCATGCACAAGACCCATGCAAACTCAGTCAGACAAAAACTCAGCATACAACTGGGAAAATGGACAACAGGCCCCAACCTTAGCCAAAGAATTATTGACAGGTGATCACTGCTGGGTAAGGGAGAGTTGATCTTCTTTAAGGGAGAGACTCTAGATTGGAGTCTTAAGTCCACTCCAGTGTATGAACTTGCATGGAGGGACATCTGACTAGTGACTCCATAGGCCTTAAAATATATGATAGAATGCATGAAATCTGGTGGAGGGGATTTGGGGATTGAGGATGGGTTATAAAGATGATTAAGATGTTTTGTATGAAGTGCACAAAATTCAATAAAAAGTATACATTGGAATAAATGGAAAAAAGTTGATCAATGACAGAAGTGACTGTTCTTCAGTAATACGCAGCACTGCTGGATAAATATTTTTGCCTCTTATAATCAAATTTAAAATTCAAGAAACATGATTTGTCAAAGTCTCAGTGAAGGACAAATCTATGACAGCTGAACATTTTGACTCATAGCCATTAGTACATGACAGCATACATAGACCAATTAGGCAGAAATTCTGAAGTTAAATCAGACTAATAGTGCTGGATCATTTTTGTAAAACCAGCCCTTAGGAGGCTGAGGCAGAGGGATTAAAAGTTTGAAATCTACCTGGGCTATGTAGTGGGACTCTGTCTCAACAAACTAAACCAAGCAAAATCAAAACCATATACTGTTGGCTGACCTGAATTAACTGGTGTCCTTGTTATCTATAGGATTTACATTCTTTTCAGTAGCACAGAATGTTCAAAGAATCAAATGGCATATCATTAAACAAATCTCAGTGCTAAAAACTACAATCCAGGCTAATGCAGGACTTACTAAGTAGAATCAATTCTCTATTTAAATCATAATAAGCAGTTATACCTGAAGGGAAAGGAAGAGGAAGCACTTTGGAGTCTCAGTCCATAGCATATTGACTATAACTAGGTGGTTTATCAGACCCTTTTGATCTGGCAGCTGAGCTCATTTCTTTATTACAGAGCAATTATGCTTTCTAAGATTTACTTCCGAATCTGTAGTTACATGAAAATGTTGGCCATTGTCTTTGGACCTGTTTTCAGAAAAGTTCTTCTATTAGTATGAAAAGAGTTTTTGAAGACTGATAGAAAAAATTCATGTTTATATACATGTACATTTTATACTATATGCATTATAATGCTTTTGGGACACAGTAAGCACTTAAATGCTAACAAATTACTAGTATCTTACATTTTATAACATAAATTTATGGCTGAAAATCTGAATTCCATGTCTTCATGCAAAATTGTTTAGTCAACACTTTATTATAGGGAAACTGAATTGATAATATATTTTCATTTTTACATATAACACTAAAATTAACAACTTTATATTTTGCTAGCTCTCAGAGATCTCAAAGTCCCTCTTTACTTTGCTTTGTAACTCAAGAGAGTGACTTCATGGCAGAATCAGCCACATTTCTGGCCTTCTTGACACCAGTTGAGTTTGGTAGTGGAGGACAGGGCAAGAAATGCAGGTGCTTGAGGAAAGAGGATGTAGCATTGACATCCCTGGTGTCCTGCTGCATGATTTGACTGGGTAAAAGCATATTTTCCCCAATGAAACCTACCATTCTTCCTAGCAGCTTCCCTTGTGAATCCAGGTCTTACTGATTTCTTAATGTTGAAACTTCTTTCACTTTTTAGAAGTCCTAATGATAATAGTGTCCTGTAGTTACTCACATGTAAGTGTTTCTGGTTTCCCTGACTCAGAAGGGCTGCAGACAATTGTTTTATTGCATATTTTTAGCTAAAACTCATTGAATGAGCCATTTCTTTCCAACTAGTAGCTGTGTATAGCCTCATACTTGTCATTTAACATTACTTTGTGCACATTCACCAGAACAATTACTGAGCCCAATAGTAGAAAAACATTAAAGGGCTTTAGCACGTGTAGGTAAACAGTGTCCATATAATTTCTAATGTTTATTTTTTGAGATCCCATTTCAACATCAACTGAGACCACACTATTGTAAGTGCATAGGGGTTTGCTTTGTTGGGACCAAAGTCTGTTATTCTGATTGTTTCTTATTCTATCTGTTTTGGGGGGATGCAGCTCCTGGAAAGAACCTTACCTATGGCCCCTTTCATCTCACTGTTCCTCAGTGTGTAAATAAGGGGGTTGAGAAATGGGGTTCCCAGTGTGTATACCAGAGAGATGAACTGATCTTGCTTGGGGTGGTAGCTGGAGTTGGGGCGCAGGTACATGAAGGCGCAGCAGCCGTACTGCAGCAGCACCACAGTGAGGTGTGAGGAGCAGGTGCTGAAGGCCCTGCTGCGGCCAGCTGCTGACTGTAGCTTGAGCACGGTGGACACTATCAAGGCGTAGGAGGTAGCTATGAAAAAGAAAGGCACAGCAATGGCTAGCGTGGCTGCCACCAGCACAGAAAGCTCATGGATGTGGCTGGTGGCACACACAAGACGCATCACTGGTGGCACATCACAAAAGAAGTGCTCAATTCCCCGAGCCCGGCAGAACGGCAGACAGAAGATGAAGGCCACAAGTTGTACAGATAAGAACAAGCCGATGACCACAGAAGCCATAACCAGGCGGACACAAAGAGTTATAGTCATGATGAGAGGGTATTGCAAAGGGTGACAGATGGCAACATATCGATCATAGGCCATAGAAGCCAGGAGGAAGCAATCAGCACTGCCGAGGCCAATGAAGAAAACCATCTGAGTGGCGCAGCTCAGCAGGGTGATGGTCTTCTCTGAGTGTAGAGTGTTGGCCAGGATGTGGGGCACCACCACTGCAGTGTAGCATAGTTCTACCCCTGAGAGGCCGCCCAGGAAATAGTACATGGGCGTGTGTAGGCGGTCTTCTGTCTGGATGGAGACCACGATGAGGACATTCCCAGAGATGATCAATGCATAAGCCAAGCCGATGCCTACAAAGCACAGTATTTGCAGCTCTGGGCAGTTGGGGTAAGCCAGGAACACAAAGTCCATCAGTACTGAGTGGTTCTCCCATGCCATTGGGTTCATATCTGTTCTCTTTTGAGTAGAATGACAGCAACTATCAGACTGGTGACAGCTTTACACTACAGTCTTTGAATTTTATTAATCAAATCCAGAGTTGTGTTCAAGATGGATAAGTACTAGTTCCATATGTCCGTTTTTTTGAAGTCTGTCTACCTGTTAATTTCTATCTGTAGACAGCTGAACAAGGAAAGACTATTAAGCAAAAGAGGAAATAAATTCAGGAAGGTATTTTCAGCAAGAACAGAATAAAACTTAAATTTAGTAAACACACATGTAAGCATCAAAGAATTCTTGGTGATAGTCACTCAAGTGATGTAGCTAAGATATTTGTTTATTTCCTCATATGCTTATTGTTTATAAATTTCACTGATTTGTTTATGTATTTCACTGACCTCTAAGGTGTCAAGTCAGTGATATGTGGAGGCCACAGTCAAAGCTCATAGTGAGGTGGATAATGAAGAAAAGAAAGCAGTGGGAAAGGAATGAGAAATGTCCACGGGGCAAAGTCTGGCTCAGGACTGATTTGACAGCAGGAATAAGCTGCAGAAAAGCATGTGCTCCCCATTCCTGACTTCTCTAAGCTTATCTGGCCAGGAGAGGCATGGCTGGAAGAAAATAGTATTTGAGGGTTGGTCTTCTTTAAAGAAGTGACCTTAGATAGGTTGACCAAGGTCCAGTGAATGGACTCATACCAAGGCACATTTGGGGAGGCAAACTTGACTCAGCAGGCCTTAACATATATGATGTATGAAATCTGAGGGGGTGCTATGGGAGGTGCAGATGGGGGAAGGGGTTTAAATATGCATGAAATGCACAAAATTAAAAAATTAAAAGAAAATGTCATTTTATCTTAGGCTTTATTCTAACACATTAAAAGACATGATAAAGAGCTACTGGAAATCCAAAATCAATTTCTGTGAGTTTGCACAGGAGTATAGAAGATCAAGCCAATGTCTTTTTGCATATTTTTCTTCACTTGTTAGGAGCAAATGTGAAATCTAGGGAGAAATCAGCATTTTCCTTAACAAGGAAAGCACCCCCCCCAACTTTCAGTGAATACACAACTACTCACAAAGACTATTGATTCCACTTATTTTCCTAAACTAACTTGTATTTGGGAAGGAAGAAGAGGGGAGACATGTAACCTTATTTCAACTCATCAAATTTTAATATTTCCCATTAGTCAATATGATCATTGAAGAAAATCTCTTACCAAATACCTCCCCTCACAGTAAACATCGCACAAACCTGCCTTGATGTCACAAGCACATGCGCCCATGTGATTAGATTTTATAACTGTTAATAACATATAAGGTATGGATGGCTCTCTGTTTTTTTCTTATAGCTGGGAAGTGGTCTCTCTTTCATTCATTTTCTTTTCCTCTTCTGAATTTCAATAATACTTCGAATAGCTTCTAATGATAGTTAGCATTCTATACATTTTGCTACATTGTGAGGAGGAAAGGCACTGTGTGAGTTTGATATGAATTTGATAGTAAATGATGTGGTTTGTGTGATTCTGTCCACTGGCTTTGTGATGTAAGCTGTATGTAATTTCTCATGTTATTTATTTGGAAAATGGGGAAATATACTTAGTTCAAAAGGTTATTATGAATTATTATGAAGTTAAGTGAGGTAGAGATGATCAGAGCAACTAATCCACAGTAAAAGCAACCTAGTAAAACATGACCATCAGTATTATTTGTAAGTTCAGGGAAAGTTACCTGCCTTATTTTTATCTTTCTATAGCAGCAAGGCAGATGTCATATATGTTTATATACAATATTTGTAAAATACCCTGAAATACACAAGCCGTTTTATATTTTCATGTGTGAGCATACACAAGTCCCATGGAAACTCAGGCAGACAAAAACCCTGCATAGAACTGGAAAAATCAACATCAGACCCCAATCTTAGCTGAAAAAAACATTGGCAACTGATCATTGCTAGGTGAGGAAGAGATGATCTTCCTAAAACAAGAGACTCTAGATATGCTGACTAGACCTCAGTGGATAGACTTACACTGGGGAACACCTGGGGACACTTGACACATTGGGCCTTAACATGAATAACAGAGTATATGGGTTCCAGTGGGGAGGGGGTTATGGGAGGGTGCCAGTGTGGACGAGGGTATAAAATGATTAGGATTGTTTGAGATATTCTGTATAAAATACACAAAATTTCAATAGAAACAAATTTAAAAAAGATTATTTCTTAGTAAAATTATTTGTTTAAGAATGCTTATGGAAAGCAACTTATATCCTACTTTTAAGCCACATTATGGAGAACAGTCCATGACTTAAGAATATAACATGGTGGTATCTATAACAAACAGAGAATTTAAGGATTATCTTATCACCTGTATAATGATGGAGGCCTTTGAAGTCCATGTACAATGATGAATTCCTAGAATTTTATTGGAGTCCATCAAACTCATGCTCTTTGTGTTTTGATAAAATTTTCATGTAGGGGTTATCAAAAGTCATGAACTCTTAGTGCTGAAAGTGATCACAGAAATTGGCTAGCACAGTCCTTTACAGGGGACTTAAATCTTTAAGAAAGTATTAGGACATGTGACATTTTCAACGTCCAGTGAATCCAATAACTCCTGGAATTCTTGCTTCATTGTTAAAAGACATGATTCTCTGATAGTTGTTTCTGGTGATCAGCTGAAACCTACCTTTGTGTGATTTCCATGTGTTAGTTCTATTCTAAACAACAGGGTGTTTTCTACACAGAACACTAAAGAACTGTTTCTGCAGCCCTAAAAGCTCTTTCCTATTGATTTTTAGCATTTCTTAATCATTATGATTTGGATGTGTGTCGTAGTTTATAAACTGGAAATGTTCTCAGGTACACCATCTTCCTTGAGAGCACACCACATGGATAGACAACAGGAAAGATATATTAGAAACTTTTAGACAGATAAAGCAGTATAGTTAATTGAGGAAAAAATGAGAATAAAACAAAGATAGCAAAAATTATATCAACAGATTGCCCATTTACTGTTTTAAGTGGTCACTAAATGTGATGCATGGGGTGATTACTTTATCGTCCTCTACTGAACAATCCCTGCCAAGACTCAGTGCACACAGGTGGAAACCCGCATTACTCTTACCTCCTCCTTACCTCTCCAAAACACACAGCCTCACTCAGTAAGAATGATATGAAAAAGTTAATCTCTGTGCATTTTGGAGACTCAGTCTAGTCTAGAACAGCATTCCCAGTATCTAGTTAGTATTACATTAAAAGGGGGAGAGTAGACTTGGCATTCAAAGACCTTAGTTAGATTCTCCATATGATATTAATATCATAATCTCCAGAGAAAAATCATCTCACACAGATTTCTGTTTCATTGCTTAAAGACGTAAGTAATAATACCAGATGGGGTTGTGATGAGATTAAATCACAAGGTATTTAGATCAATTGACTTGGTGTATGAACCCATGAAGGTGCATAGTACATCTTTTCTTTGCTCTTGTATCCGTTATACATATGATATTAATAATATCAGCTTCATGCAAAGAATAGTATAAAGCTTCAAATGAGGAAGGACAGTATTTAAATTTATCAACATTTGCATATTAAATTCTTTAGCAGTTCTAAGAGATTATTTATTAATATTTTAGTCCAAGTGTTTGGACTTTGAAGTGAATTCTGAGGCCATTGCAATTCTGAGAGTACCTACAATTTGCAAATCAAGGGGTAGAGACTCTTACCTTCAGTGTGAGGAAAAAGAAGTTTGTACTGGATCAGCGTCCTCAGGTGTACCTACAAATGACAGAACCTAGAATGTGCAGTTTGACTACTCTAGTGCTTCAACTTGAAGAATAGACAGTCATCTTGGAGAGACTCTTCTGGTGGGACAGAGCCTTTGCAGCCCCTCCCAAACAAAAGCCATGAAAGAGTAAATTGTTTTGTTACCTAGAGTCTTCCCCATAGATTTCATCTCCCAGAAGAAGGAATTCAATGATTGCTGATCTCCCATGTTACCAGACAATTCTGAGGGATTTAGTGATTAACATATTTATAAAGGTATAGGAATGTTACAAGAATGAATAAGGAGCTGCCAAAATGAGTACCAGCAAACACCATGAAGGACAAGATTCTCATCAACTTTGTGTCAGGATTGTTCCCCAAATGTTATATTTGAGAAGAAAACATTCCAATAAGAAATAGTACAGTAGAAAAGACACATGGATGAACACAGCCAGCACAACTTGGAAAAGTAAAAAATAGACAGAGAAGAGTGAAACTTCCTATTATGAAAGCTTAGTGTGGAGCTCAAATAAGTGAACCTGTGCTTTTCAAAGAATTGAGGCTCTATCAGTAGAAAAAATCACAAAGCTTGAAAACATGTTCAAACATACATGAGAGGCTACTCGAGAGCAAAGGTGGTATATATTATATCTGTTGGAGAAGGAAATATTTATTGAACCTTTGATGATGGACTGATTGATTAACTCTTTGGGAAGAGGAATTTGAACTGTATCTCACAGCTTACAAAGCTGTTCAGATACAGCCAGTGCTACAAACAGCACAAGGAAGTCTTTTATTGCCTTCTCACCATTTGGTAAAAAATATATTTCTTCAACTTAAACATATTTATTAAAGTGATAAAAAGCATATGTAGTTTGTCATTTAGAATATTTGAAATTCCATATGTCAAAATATAAAAGACAAATGAAATAATAAGAAAGCATTTCTCACAAACAGCAAATGCATATTCTGGATTTATCTCCCAGAGGCCTCATTCACTTTATCTCTTAGAGGCCCAGATTTTAAGCTGACTTATGCTATTGAGGTAAATCACATGAAACTTTAGTGGCTTTAAACAATAGGGATTTAGTTTTTGCCCACCTTACCAAAGTGGTCTATGGATTCAATGCAATCCCATCAAAATTCCAATGACACTTTCCACAGAACAAGAAAAAGTTCTAAAATTCACATGGACACAAAAGATGATAATAGACAGAAAGGGTTGCAGGGGGCTGACAAAGGGGGTTCAGGGGAAGGATCAACAAAACAAAGTATGTTTGGAAATGACATAATGAACCCTATTACTTTGTAGGCTAATTTTGAAAAGTAAATATACTTAATTTTAAAAACCAAAATAAAGCTACCATCTGATTCATCTAAACCACTTCTGGGTATATTCTCCAAGAAATCCAAATAAGCATGCAAAAGGGATATCTACATTCTCTTGTTTATTGTACCACATTTACGGTATCTGATTTGGGGAATAAACCTAAGTGACCATGAGTAGATAAAGATACAAAGAAGATATGGCATATATGACGGAGTATTTTTCAGTTGTATAAAAGAACTACATCATGGCATTTGCAGGAAAATGGAGACTGTTGTATGTTGGTTAGTTTTTGTAACTTCACACAAACTAGAGATAGTTGGGAAGAGAGAACCTCAGCTGAGGAATTTCCTCCATTAAATTGGCCTTGGCCATGCCTGTGAGGCATTTTCTTTTCTTTTAATGTTTGTTAAAAATGTTTATTTCATGTGATTTTTTTTCTTTTTTGCTGTGATGTAAACTCATCAGATATAGCCATTTGGGTTTGTTTTTACTGTATCACTTGATCTTTTTACTAGTATAGACATGTTCATACAGCATTATTTTTAATGTTGCATAAGTACTTCAGCTTTTCTCTCTCTCTTTCTTTCTTTCTTTCTTTTTTTCTTTCTTTCTCTCTCTCTTTCTTTCTTTCTTTTTTTTTGAGATATGGTCTCATGTATCCCACCTTGAACTCCTTCCTGATCCTTGTTCCTGTCTCCCGAGAGCCAGGATCACAGGCGTGTGCTACCACACACAGCTGCCTTTAGCACACGTTTTTAGAGTTAAGGGGTCCGAGTTACCAGCATTGACATTTTCAGGCACAATGTAATTTATGAGACAAGTTTCTGACCACAAAGCCTGACTCTGAATGCTCTTCCCATCTCACTATGCACAGGGGCCAAGCGCAAAGCAACACGTCAGAACCCTGTGTTCACATCCTCAAAATGATGTCATCACAACCTTGCCTAGCTTCTTCGGACGGTTCCTGTACAAACTGATCAGGTCAATATATGTAAAATTCTTTTGACAAATATAAAGTTTTATAAACTATAGAAGTCAGTGAAGTTAGCCAACAAAATAATATTCATGCCTATATAATCAAACACTTAAATCGCTTAATATAAACTAAGTAGTTAGCAGATGAAGAGTGTATTATACATGCTGAATTTCTAAACTGCGCTGAGACCAATCTTTGGAAAGACTTAATTCATTTTAAAGGGGGAAAGTCTGAGCTAAAATCTTTGCAGTGTTATACAAACAAGATGCAACCACTAATTAAAAATAGCCCCTCCCCAAGAAGAATGCACATTCTTTAATAGAGCTGTATTTAAGTAAGAATTCCATACAAATACAATATATACCTTAACACAAGAAAGCAGGGAAGAAATATTTTACATTACATAGACCATTTGGATAATTCAGTCAAGTTACCCCTCTCGCCAGACACTTACTGTTTATTGCAAATGTTGAAGTCAGTTCTATATATGCTAGCACAGTTTTAACATTCAGTCATGAGAAACACATCTGTTTCCAAAGGAATATGTGATGTCGAGTTTGGTTCACAGGAGCAGATATGATGGAGTTACTACTATCTACTTTTTAATGTTTCAGCTAACCATTCCATTGCCTCATCGAGGCCAGTGCCTTTGGTTGACGATGTTTTACATATCTGCCATTTCCGGTCCTTCAAGGCTGGTTACCCAAGTGTGTTTGCCATTTCTGAGGCTGTCATGGCCTGCTCCATGTCCTGTTTGTTTGCAAACACCACTAAAATGGCTTTTCTCAGTTCTTCTTCCTCCAACATGGCAACTAATTCTGATTTAGAAAAGTCAATCTGGTCTCTGTCACAATTGTCAACTACATAGATGACTGCATCTGTCTTAGAATAATGACATCTCCAATATGGCCTCATACTTGTCTGTCCTCCTAAGTCCCAAACTTGGAATTTAAGGTTTTTGTATGTCACCATCTCTACATTAAATACGATAGTAGGAATAGCAGTAACTACTCCTCCAACCCATTATCTCTACAAAATTTTTTTTTTTCCAGCACCATCTAATTCCAAAATTAAAATTGTCATTTCCCTGGTTACAAAGAAACTGGAAAAATACTTGAGAAAAATCCACCCCTGGTGAACAGCTGCCAAGCCCTATGCCCCCCAGCTCTAGGGGGGCAGTGTTTCTCTCCAGTCTGGTCAGCCAGCAACTTCCACTTCGTATACCCAAAAGGGGCTGGACAAGGAGCCCTGAGGCATTTTCTTAATTGGTAACTGATTCTGGAGGGCCAGGCCACTGTGGGTGGGCCATCTCTGGGTTGATGGGCCTGGGCTGTATAAGGAGGATAACTGGACAAGCCAGGGGGACTAAGCCATAAGCAGCAAGACCATTCCTCCATTGGGGAACTTACAGGGAGACAAGCACTCTTGTCCCCTGGCTCAGAACCGGCCACCAGATGCTCCCTCAGCCCCACCTACAGTCTCCGTTAACTCTCACCCATGCATCTTGGGCCTGCAGTCTCCTCCCAGGTTGGTAAATGTCCCCTCTCACGTCCATGTGGGTGAGGCACCTGGGGCCATCTCTCTCCACACCCACCTGCCTCCAGGGTTCCTCCCCGCTCCCAGCTTCTGTTTTCAAGATGGCTCCCAGCAGCCCCTTAGTAGTCCACCCTCTGTGGCAGGCCCCGCCCCTTGGAGGAACAAGCCAATTGGGAGACAGAGCAATTCCTGTAATTTTTTTTTTTTCATTTAGCTTTTTCTTCTTCAATAGAAGTTTTAAATGCCTGCTTAGCATTTAATGAGATTTCAGAAGACATTAAATTTCTTCTGTAAACCTAGCAATTAGTTCTTTTCTTTTCTTTTCTTTTCTTTTTTTGGTCTTTTTGAGCAATTAATTCTCTTAGTGGTCCCTTGGTATTTATGTACTCCTTGCCTTACAACAGATTCTGATAATAACTCTTCAGCACACTGATTTTATTTTCAAAGACCAAATATTGCCTCTTTCAATCTGGAGAAAATGTCATGTAAATTATTTGAGCTCTCTAACCTTCTTAAGTTTTTTTTTTCCACTTATAACACAATTGACACATTTTAATCACCTCCTGTTTTATTTTTAGTCTGAGTGTTGATATTCAGACAGAAAACCACTCAAAAGGTAAAATTTTTAATGAAAATTATAGCACATATTTTAAACAGCTTATTTCCTAGAATAAGCATATCTATGATGATTTATATGTGCTTTATTTTTCTCTGTGGTTGAAAATTGAATATTCCTTTTCATTGTACACTTGTACCCTTCTATCCTGCACTAGTTGGCTTCATCCAATTTGAGATTCTGTGATTGGTGTTCTATGTAAGTCATATCATTTTAGGTAGGATGAGTTTGACATTTAAAATTTTTTATTCCTTTAGAGTGTGTGTGTGTGTGTGTGTGTGTGTGTGTGTGTGTGTGTGTGTTGCTTGGGTATGTGCATGTCAGTACAGGTGGCAGTGGAGGCCAGAGGTATAGAATTCCCCTGGAGCCTGAGTTAGAGGTGGTTGTGAGCCACCTGAGATGGTGCTGGACATGGAACGTGGGTTCTCTGCAAAACCAGTACATGAAGCCAGGTATGGTGGTGCACACCTTTCATTCCAGCACTCAGAAGGCAGAGGCAGGCAGATATCTGGGAAAGCGTGGCTGTCTTGGCCTACATAGTGAGTTCTAGGCCAGCTGGAGTTACAGGGATCTCTTTTCTCAATTAAAAGAGTGAGAAAGAGAGAAAAATAAATACATACCCTTAAACTGTTGAGTCAACTGTCCAGCCTCCAGGTTGAGTTTGAAATAATCCATCACCCCCCCCAACTTCCCTACTGTGTGAATCATTTATATAATTATAATCTTGTTTACTCTGAATTCCCAGGAATAGAGAGAAGAGGAATTTAAGTTTTTCAGCAAAAAAATTTTTTTGTGAGGTGCATACTGAAACTTTATTTATAGTAGAGATATTCAAAAGTTGAACACTTACAAGTTTGAAACATTTAACATCAGTACTGTCTTCAAAGATTCACACCACTTCTTAGATTTCTTTTTCCTTAGTAAAAGCAAATATTTTAACATATATTATAGAACAAGCTCTACACTGAATTATTTACATGTATTAATTCGTTATATAATCACCCTGAAAGATAATAGCAGGCTAGATCTAGGACTTGTAGTCTTATCTACAATTGTGTAAAGATTCTGTTGGAAATGAGAAGGTGGTGCTAAAATATTGGTTCAGATATTTTGAGAATACTTCTTTTCTGATAAGATCCTCTCTTTCTTTTTTTTCATGTATTCTTTCTTCTTTTACTTATTTTTCTAATGGGGCTTTTGGCTACTCTAATACTCCCCCCCTTAGAAGAGGTAATCCTAAAATCTTTTAAGGATTAGATAAAAGCTCCCAAATACTTTTGACATTTTTGGCCTTGGGAACAGAGTGTATTGCTAAGAGGCCCAAGGACATTGTGAGTTTTAGCCAGGAAACTGGCTACTTTTCTTTGGGTTCTTTTTTTTTTCCAATTCCTACTTCCTTATCATCCTCTGAAGAGGTTACCCAACTTGCAGATAGGGAATAGGGACACAGACCACTCTGGCTTCTTCCATGCTGAACAGGGACACAGGGTGAGGCAATGGAGTACCCCTTCAATGGGTCTATCTAAAAGACTCCCAAATTGCATAACTCTTATCTCTAAGACAAAAAAAAAGTCCTTGAATCCTGAATGGAGCTGTGAAGGAGAAGTAAAGGCAAGAGTAATTAGCATTACAAGTTCTA
>NW_008340932.1:2673369-2674092 GCF_000622305.1 Nannospalax galili
AGAAAACAAATTTATCCATCATTTTAGAACAATAGCAGTTGTCTCCCTAAGCTACACCTGAGCACTACAGTACTGTAGACCAAGATTTGAAGCCTTACATCTGAGCAGCACTTTCTGATTAGGAACAAAATCATCAATGAGACATAATTGTCTAAATAACTTTTTATATGGACTTAAGCCTAATGTCTGGGAAGTGTAATCCCTCGAACTCTTAAAGAAATATATGGATGATTTTACTCTTTGGTTATACTTTCCTTTTGGGTGTTTAAGACCATATAGTTGGCCCAAATCAATCTATTTTTACACTTAAAGTCGTTTGAGGATCTGTTCCTCAAGGAGTCACATGGGCTTGGGAGGAGCCCCTAGCTCCTTTCTTTTACCAGTTCCATTTACATGAAGATAAGTCAAAGGTCTTGCTTGATCATGTCTGGCTTCACTTGGAAGCATGGATGAGATGTTTCCTCTGACTTGACCCTCCTCTTTGTAGACTGGACACTGGTTCAAGTCCATCTCGTGGAGTCTCCATGTCCTCCCTGAACAAGAGGACAGGAGACTCACCACGGTTACAGGACATTTTGACAGATGTTCCATAGTTCCCTGGAACTTAGTCAACCTTAGAGGACAAGGGACAAGAACTGTCCCTTACATCCCTCTGACCAGATTAGTATAGGCCTTAAAGTATGGCTGTTAAACATCCAATAAGGTTAGTTCCACCAGTCTTGT
>NW_008340932.1:2675243-2677611 GCF_000622305.1 Nannospalax galili
TTTCTCCACATCCTCGCCAGCATTTGGTATCATTTGTTCTCTTGATCCTAGCTAGTCTGATTGGGATAAGGTGATACTTAGGGTGGTTTGAATTTGCATTTCCCTAAGTACTAATGATGTTGAACACTTTTTGAGATGTTTCCTAGCCATCCTTATTTCTTCCTTTGAGAACTCTCTTTTTAGATCCTTAGCCCTACTTTTATTTGGGTCATTTGGTTTCTCAATTCTTTGTTTTTTGAGTTCTTTGTATATTCTGGATGTTAAACCTCTGTCAAATGTGTCACTGGTGAAGATTTTTTCCCATTCTGTGGGTTTTCTCTTCATTTTTTTGATTGTTCTTTTGCTGTACAGAAGCTTTTTGGTTAGTAATGAGGTCCCACTTGTTAATTACTGGCCTTAATTCCTGAGCAAGTTCTGTCCAATATAGAATATCCTTTCCCATACCTATATCTTGTAAGTTGTTGCCAATATTTTCTTCTAATAGTTGCAGGGTTTCCAGTTTCACATTGAGGTTTTTGATCCATTTGGAGTTGATCTTTGTGCAAGGTGAAAAATAAGGTCTAGTTTCATTCCTCTACAGGTGGAGATCCAGTTTTGCTGGCGTCATTTGTTGAAGATGCTGTCTTCCCTCCATTGTGTGTTTTTGGGACCTTTGTCAAATATCAGGTAGCTGAAATCAAATGTACTTGTGTTTGGGTCTTCAGTGTGTTCCATTGATCTGTCTATTTTTGTACCATGCTGTTTTTATGACTATAGCTTTGTAGTATAATTTGAGATATGGTATAGTAATACCCCCAGCATTGCTCTTTGTGCTCAGGGTTGCTTTGGCTACCTGGGGTGTTTTGTGCTTCCAAATGAATTTAATGATTTTTTTTTCTAATTCTGTGAAGTATGCCATGGGGCTTTTGATTGGGATTTCATTGAATCTATATATTGCTTTTGGTAGAATGCTCACTTTCACAATATTAATTCTTCCAATCCATGAGCATGGGAGGTCCTTCCATCTCTTGGTGTTTTCCTCAATCTCTTTCTTTAACGATTTAAAAATTTAATTGTAAAAATCTTTGGTGTCTTTGGTAAGATTCATTCCAAGATTTTTTTTTGTAGCAATTGTGAATGGGAGCATTTCCCTGTATTCTTTCTCCAGTTGCTTGTTATTGGCATATAGAAAGGCTACTGATTTTTGTAGATTGATTTTGTAATCTGCCAGTATACTGAAAGTGTCAATCAGTTCTAGGAGTTTTCTGGTGGAGCTTTTAGGCTCTCTTAGGTATAGTATCATATCATTTGAAAAAATGATAGTTTGAACTCTCTTTCCAATTAGTACTCCTTTAATTTCCTTCTCCTGTCTTATTGTTCTAGCAAGAGTTTCAAGAATTGTGTTGAAAAGGAGTGGAGATAGTGGACATCCTTGTCTGGTTCCTGATTTTAATGGGAATGCTTCCAGTGTTTCTCCATTTAGAATGAAGTTGGCTGTGGGTTTTTCTACATAGCTTTAGTTATGTTGAGGTATATTCCCTCCAGTCCAATTCCCTCTAGGACTTTGAACATAAATGCATGCTGAATTTTGTCAAAAGACTTTTTTGTATCTATTGAAATGATGATGTGGTTTTTGTCTTTGAGTCCATTTGTATGATTAATGACGTTTATTGACTTGTGTATATTGAACCATCCCTGAAATCTCTGGAATTAAGCCTAGTTGATCATGCTGAATGGTCTTTTTAATGTACATCTGTATGTGGTTTGCAAGTATTTTGTTAAGAATTTTTGCATCTATGTTCAGTAAGGATATGGGTCTTTAGTTTTTGTTTTTGGTTGTGTCTTTACCCGGTGTGGGTATTAGGTTGATGCTGGCTTCATAGAAGGAATTTGGGAGTTCTCCCTCTGTTCATTTTGAATAATTTAAAGTAGTATTGGTTGGAGGTCTTCTTTAAGTGTCTGGTAGAATTCTGCTGTAAATCCATCTAGGCCTGGGCATTTTTTAGTTGGGAGGCTTTGTATTACTGTTTAATTTACTAATAAGTTATGGGTCTTTTTAGACTGTTGATCACTTCTTAGTTTAACTTTGGTGGTTCCCATGCTTTTAGATATCCATCCATGTTTTTTTTTAGATTTCCAAATTTAGAAGCATATAGGTTTTTATAATAGTCCCTTATTATGGCCTGGATCTTTTGGGTGTCTGTTGTAAAGTTTCCCCTTTTATCTCTGATTTTGTTGATTTGAATTTGCTCTTTCTTTCTTTTGGTTAACTGGGATAGCGGTCTATCAATCTTGTTTATTTTCTCAAAGAACCAGCTCTTGGATTCATTGATTCTTTGTATTGTTTTCTTTGTTTCTATTTCATTAACCTCTGCTCTGATTTTTGTTA
>NW_008340932.1:2678285-2683161 GCF_000622305.1 Nannospalax galili
TACTCCTAATGCATTTTCCTTTATATGTGACTTGTTGTTTCTCTTTTGCAGCTTTCAGTATTGTCTCTTTGTTTTTTACGTTTAGTGTTTTTACTATAATGTGCCGTGGAGAGTTTCTTTTCTGGTCTTCCCTGGTTGGTGTTCTATATGCTTCTTGTATTTGTTTGGGAATGTCTTTTCTCAATTTTGGGAAATTCTCTCTACAACCCTGGTTAAGATCTGCTCAGTACTATTATCCTGAAATTCTCCTCCTTTCTCTATGCCTATGATACATAGATTTGGTCTTTTCATGGTGTCCCACATCTCCTGCATATTCTATTCCTGTGTTTTGAAAAAAATTTCCATAATCTTTGGTTGAGTGGTCTAATTCTTCAACTTTATCCTCCAGTGTTGATATTCTATTTTCCATATCATTCATAGTGGTGAGGCTTTCCCCTGTTGTTTCAAGTTAGTTTATTGACTTTTGCACTTCCTTCTTCATTTCTGCTTGACATTTCTTCAATGTTTCTATCTCTTTTGTAAATTCATTCAGAAGTTTATCCCTATCTTCTTTTAGTTCTTTGATTTGTTTGTTCATGTGTTCTTTAAATTCGTTGAATTCCTTGATCATGTTTATGACTGTTCTTTTAAATTCAGTGTCCTGGGTTATCTCTAGTGTGTTCTCCTTGTAGAACTCTACTACAGGACTGGTGGAGTTTGGTGAGGAAATCTTGTTTTGGCTTTCCATTTTATTTTTCTTTCTTTGTGGTTTTGGCCTGTGAATTTCTTTTGTTTTTTTATGATTCTGATATGAGAATTAAGTTGAAATATGCCTTTGTTTGTATTATTGGGGTGCCTAGGTCTTTTCCTTATTGGTTATGTAAAGTTGGTTGGTACAGGTTTCAGGTTCTCTTAACTTTTATTTTGGAGGGAACTGATAGCTTCAGATCAGCTATTCATGAGCACCCACAGAAGTCCAAGTCAGGTTCTAGTCAGGTACACTCAGACTTCCTTCTAAGATTTGGACCCCTATTATCAGGAATTCAAAAATAATTTGAGAAATTCCCAAGGGGGGCAATTTGGGGGCTCTCAGTTGGTCTGCTGTGTTCTCAGCCTCTATGCCAGAGGGAGGCCAGAACCTGGCACTCTACGGCAGTGTGCTGAGGTCACAGCTACTACACTGATAGAGGTCGGATCCTACCCTCTCAGGCTTTCTGCTAGGATCCTAAAAGTTTTATTTTAAGAATTAAAAGGAGATAGAATCTGTCCCTTCCCCCTGCCTTGATTTTAGTTGAGGCAGTGTGCCTGCATCCTGGATGCAGGATGATGCTGTGCAAGGCACAGGGCTTCTGAGTAGATTAGAATAGTGTCCTGACACAGCTGCATGAGATCCAGTGATGATCTGCCTACCCACAGACTAAAACTAAGAACATTGCACACACATACATACAGATACTAGACGTATCATTATGGGAAGCGAAAGAAGTGAAACTATTGAGTAGATTCCGAAGTATACAACAGAGCAGGAGGATCTGGAATAGGTGGATAGAAGAAATGGTGGGGCATATTTCCAGTGATGAAACACGGTCAACAGAAATGTTACTTTAATATTTAGATATTTGTGTAAGGCATTCTTGGGAACAACTACCAAGACCTGAAGAATAATTTGAATAGGGTGTCATTAACTGGGCCATTAAATAACTGTAATTTAATCATTAAAAATATGTAACTAACAATCAAAGAAGAGGTCATGCTATTGAGAGGGAATGGCTGGCATGGGAAGAATGGGAGCAGGTAAGGGTAGTGGTTGAAATGATGTAAATACAGTACTCATGTATGAAATCCTCAAAAATAATAAAAAAGCATCAGGGCTGGCAAGATGGCTCAGTTGTTAAGAGCACTTGCTGAGTAATCATAAGAAATGGAGCTTGCATCCCAGCATCCATGTAATAAGCTGGGTGCCCCGCAAAGGCCTTTCACTCTAGCTCCAAGGGAGGCAGAATTATTGGGGTTTGATGCTTTCCAGCCTAGCTGAGAAAACTCAAGTCCCAGGCTCATGGAGACTGTCTACCTCAGAGGATTAGCCATCAGTGACAGAGGAGGACCTGAAGCTCTCTTCTGGCTTTGGAATGTGCACAGGTACCCACACATACACATGTATACACACACACACACACACACACACAAATAAATAAATAAATATTTAAAAAATGTCATTTAGGGCTGGGTATATAGCTCAATTGCGTAGTACAGTGCCTGCCTAGCATGCATCAATCCTTAGCTTTGACCTCCAGCATGAGCTGGGCATGGTGGCACAGGCTGTCAATCTGTCACTCAGGTGGTAGAAGTGGAAGGATCAGGAGTTCAAGGTTATCCTCAGCCATGAAGACAGTTTGGGGCCAACCTGGGCTATATGAGACTCTGTCCTAAATAATACATAAATAATGTAAATAAATGAATAGATGCAACATAAATTTTGACTCACAATTGATATCATGGTTTTAAAGGGCCGAGTGATGGAATATTCTTACGCTGATGCCTTCAATTCAGCAATTCACTTTATTTTAAAAATGATATTTTGTATTTATTCTCTGAAAATTTTATGGATGAATACAATGCAGTTTGATCTTACCTATCTCCTATTTCCTCCATTCTACTACCACTCCCTGGTACCCACCACCCATCTCACTCTCAACTTCATCTCCCCCCCTTTTTTTTGGCTTTTTTTGAGACAGGGTCTCCCTGTAGCCCTAGCTGTCCAGGAACTCTCTATGTAGACCAGGTTGGCCTTGAAGTCACAGAGATCTGCCTGCCTCTGCTTCCCAAGTACTCAGACTAAAGGTGTGTGCCACCATGCCTGGCTTCATCTCTGCCTTTTTGATTATGGTTATTATTTATAGTCTACTGACTATAATTAATTAGTGCTGAATACATACACATGGGTATGGGGCCATCCACTGGAGCATGTTGATGTCTGTAAGTAATGCTGATATTTAGAATTCACTTTGAAATGGATCAAAAATAACACAGGATGATAGATACATTGATGGATGGGCAATGGAATAGATTATATTTATGTGACAAACTGAACACAGGAAACTTTTAACAATTATAGACTATAGAGTATAAAGTATTTAATAAACATTATTTCCAATAGTTCAATATTATGAAAAAATTCATGGAAAAGTTTGCAAAAACCGTGGTCTTATATCACCACAGACCAGTGAGATCTGCAGCATTTAGATGGCACGCCTTGGGTGTCAGAGCTCACATGCTAATCTTTTCTCAAGCAGCCTTCTGTTTTTCTTCTTTCCTTTTCTGGGAATTAAAAGTTCTCACTCTTTTTCATATCTTGAATCAGGATATATGCATTTAAATATCTGGCACACTGTAAACAATAAAGGTTTAGAATGACGACATTTTAGAGTAGTGATTCATGGGATAGTCCAAGGTGGGAAAAGGTTAGGAAAGCTTGATCCTACTGAGAACTTTCCTCAAGGCTTCCTTCACTTCCTTGTTTCTCAGGCTGTAGATGAGGGGATTCAACATGGGGATTACTGTTGTGTAGAACACAGACACCACCTGATCCTGTTCTGAGGCCTGTCCAGAGTTATCTCTCAAGTACATGAAGATGAGGGTACCAAAGAACAGAGACACTGCGGTGAGGTGGGAGGTGCAGGTGGAGAAGGTCTTGGCCCGGCCTCCTGCTGAAGGGATCCTCAGAATGGCCACGATGATGAACAGGTAGGATACCACAGTCACCACCATGGAAGCAGGGAGGACGAAAATAGCGAACACAATAATCACCATTTCCTGGGTGTAGCTGTCCCCACAGGTCAGCTTTAGCAGAGGGGGGAGGTCGCAGAAAATGAAGTCGATTTCATTGTTTCCACAAAAGGTGAGAGTGAATGCTGTGACTGTCCGCACCAAGGCACTGAGGAGGCCAGCGATGTAAGCCCCAGTCACAAAACCTAGACGTGCCCTCTGCGTCATGATGGTGACGTAAAGCAGTGGTTGGCACACGGCAACATAGCGGTCATAGGCCATGAGGGCCAGAAGGTAGCAGTCAATGGAACCAAAGAAAGTAAACAGAAAGAACTGAGCAACGCAGCGTGTATAGGATAAAGTTGCTCCGTGCTCCAACAACATGGCCATTGTCTGAGGGACAGTGACGGATGAGTAGCAGATGTCCATGAAGGAGAGGTGGCTTAGAAGGAAGTACATAGGGGTGTGGAGCCGGCGATCCATGCGGATCAGAGTGATCATGCCCAAGTTCCCCAACAAAGTGGTGAGATAAATAAATAAAAACAGGTGGAAGAGAGGGACTGCCAATTCAGGGTATTCAGTGAAAGCAATGAGGAGGAACTCTGTCACCAAGGTGAGGTTCGTCTTTGCCATGAGGTCAGTGGTACCTGGGATGACCATGGTGAGAAGCAAGTCAGGAAGCTGCAAATAGGAGTTACCTAATTCATAGTGCATTGGTAGTGAACATTTAAAAATAAGTACTCTGGAGGGAACTTTTAAGGTGACTGATCTGAATTCCTGCCTTCAGGGGAGTCCTGTGACATGGAGTCATTAGGATATCAAGAAAAAACATGTATATGGACATTTACAGAATAAGAGCTTGTATTCTATCATGTCCATTACTAAGTAACTGTGTGACCCCTGCAATCACGCAGCGACTGCGAGCTCAAGCTTCATAGTGCACCCAAGAGCTAATATGTGGCCAATTGCCTACCAGGAGATATCCATCTCAAGACTTTCTTCTCTCTGACTGAGGCTCCTCCCTTATTTTCCACTTTATCTCTTGTGTGATTTAGAGTCACATGTGTGGAACTAACTGCTCTCCCTGACTCCCAGGTCAGACTATTTTCTTGCCAGTTCTTTCAGTTGAAAC
>NW_008340932.1:2684416-2688196 GCF_000622305.1 Nannospalax galili
TATTCTATGTGACTCATGTATTAACTCATTGCTCCTCATGACTTCCTTTTAAAGAAGGAATTTTCTTATCCTTTCTATAGATGAGGAAACTGTGGCAGAGTTTATGCAACAACCCCAAGATAGCAATGCTAGTAAACAGTGGAATTGTCATTAGGTGAAGAACTGTGTCTATCATAGAATCTCTTTACCAGGTACTGGTTTTCACATGCTTCCCATCGCTCTTCCAACAGCTGCCATGCAGGAGGTGTCCACCATTACATCAACAAACCAAATGCCAGAACTTCAATCAATTGATATCCAATGGCTGATAGATGCTGTTGAGCTAGTGAATGAAATGTTCTTTGGCAAAATTCCAGTGCAGTAGGGTAGAGATACTGATCTTCATTAAAGCATAAGATGTTGGCAGTTAGACCAGTGTTGGGCTGACCTATAAGGGGAACTGATGAAGGAAAGTGGTTCTGGTTATTTGGGTCTGTATAATTCAGGAGGACTAGGTTATTTGGTCACCTGAATTTCAATTCAGCTTTACCTGGTTGATGCCCTTTACCTTTATTCACTCCTTTTTTCTTAGTCTCTAAAAGGTCATTTCTTTCTGTGTACCTGAAGAAACATTCTAAGGGTATAATGGGGATGGCACTGTGTTGGGCAACATGAAGTTGGCTGACTCCTATGGTCCTCCCACACCCCATTAGTTATGAGTTTAAAGCAGTCCTGGAGCCTTAATGTCCCTTTGCCTCCTTCCACCTCTCTCTCTCTCTCTCTCTCTCTCTCTGTCTCTCTCTGTCTCTCTCTCTCATACTCATACAATGTTAATCGATATGGACACAATGATATCTTACCATGTCCCTCAAGATTCTTCTAGCTTGCTCTGTCCTGCCAAGGATTCTTTTCTTCTTTGTTTCCAGGATCTGCTAAATCTGGTTAGGATGCAATCCTCACCCTGATTGTCATTCAATTACATGCTAGACTAGGTCAGCAGAGGTTGTATAACAACCTCTTCCTATAGGCTTCCAACTCCAACACAGTTCCCTTTAGGAGAAGACACTAATTATGGCTACAAAACTGTCAGATCCCCACTCAGTGCTTAAAGTGGTCTCTAAGGAGAGACAACAATTGTCTATGTGGATTCCTAACAAGTCCCTTGGTTCCTATTATAGAGTTGAAAGGAAGGCTTCTCTCCCAGTCCTAGCTCCCAAAGTATTAACACATACCCACTAAATGTGGTCTCAAACTTAATCCAGTGGCAACCAGGCCCTTGAGGAATGAGCTCTTTCTGGGTTTAATTTCTCCAATCAGAAAGTACCAATAATTATGCCATGATCAGTCACCCTTACCACTGTGGCTATGTTACCCTGATGGGACTGATGCTTTATCTGGAGGGGGACAACTGAGCACCTGTGATGACCTTAACAAGATGTATTTGTGTCTTCTGTTTGCCCTCTCTGGGAGTTAGATAATTCCTTGTCTCCTCTTTATCCTTTCCTCAATGTAAATGAAGCCATGGAGAAACAAAAGCCTGGAATGTTGTCCACAGGAGAATTTGGTGACTTCCTGTTGTTGGCATGGCCTCTGCCACTTCTCTGCATTTTTGACACTATAGAATTGTTTTAGTTCCAAATTCAGAAGCTTTTTGCTAAACTGAATTTCAACATGCCTCATTTTACAGAAGGAAATGAACAGATCACTCTCCTCAACAATTATAAGAATTAACAAAATGTGTTACTATTCTTCAGTGAATCAAAATTATTCTAAACACAACAATAAGTAAGACACTATGTCTGTCTGTAAGAACAAAGGAACTTATTTTATTACTCAGTAAGCAGTCTATCCCGTCTCAATGTGTGGTATTACCACAGGTCCAACCACAAGCAGTCAACTGATTATACAGTAGAACTTCCAAATCTGCAAGCCAAAATAAACCTTCGCCTTTAAGAGAAATAGGCAATGTAATACATTGGATGTTTCAAAGCAAAAGCATAACTCTCACTGTGAAGAGGATAAGAGAGATTTCATTCTGGAGCCAAATATGTGTGACCATGGCCCAGGAACAAATGTTTAGGTTACTGCAAATTCCATGTTTCATAAAGTTTCTATAGCAACAGAGAAATAAGTCATAGATTGTGACAGTTTTCAAATACATTGTGAGTACATTTTTGGGGCTAAGCTGGGCAGGGGGGATTCTACTATAGGTCTCAGATGCTATCTGATGACATTCTTAGCCTTTTTATTGGTGGGAATGAACTGTTTCTTTGTTAAACTAATACATTCTATTAGTCAGAAAATGTTAAGGTCAGAAACAGAGGTGGGCAAGGAATGGCTATTTATTGACTAAATAGGGTTCCAAGATATTCTTAAGTAGGCTCTGAATCTGCAACATTTGAACCTCTCTGCAGTCACTGAAGTGCTAATTAGTTGGTCAGACTTGCAGAAAGTTCAATCCAAGATGTAAGATTTTGCTGGAAACTTCTGTTCAGAGATATTTGTCCCTCTTCTAATGGAACGAGTACTAAAATTTTAAGGAAAGTGTAATATGCTAGCAGACACAGTGTAGGGCAATATTCCCTAGAGATTTGCTAGATCAAGTAAGGCTTCCCAAGAGTTGGATTCCAATATTCACTTTAGATGAAAGTGCGGAGGGTAAGGAATGATGGAGGAAACTCTTCAGGATGGGCTATGGCCCTGAGCAAATGAGCACGGACAGGGAATGTGGAGATTACTTCTGAGACAATGATAGTGATGGCATCCCATGGGATTTGAAAGTGCTTGGGATTTGAAAGTTTCAGATATTTTTAGATTTTCAATATTTGTACATATTTAATGAGATATTTTGGAGATGGGAACCAAATCTAACCATGAAATACAAGCATGTTTCATATATAGCTTGCACACAAATCCCAACCTATGCACACGTTATAACCTATCCCATAAGGTCAGTATGGAATTTGCTACTTATGGCTCACATGAGTACTCAAAAGATTTCAGAATTTTTCACTGAAACTATGAGAGGAAACAGTAAAAAAGACCATTTAAGAAACAGACAGAGGCCAGGACTTTTTCGTAAGGGTTCTAGCAGTTCAAGAAATGTCAACAATTAAGGAGACTTCATGAAACTGAAAGGTTTCTGTGCAGCAAAGAAAACAGTTAATTGAATAAAGAGACAGATCACAGAATAAGAGAAATTCTTTGCTTTGGTATACATATAACAGAGGATTAATACCTATAATATAGAAAGAACCAAAACAACTAAATAGCGAGAAGTCAAGTGACCCAGTTAATAAATGGGCTAATGAAATGAATAGACATTTCACAAAAGATGAGTGCAAGTAACTCTTAAACATGGCAAAAAATGTTCAATCTTACTAGCCATCAGAGAAATGCAAATTAAAACTATACTGAGATTCCATCTCATTCCAGTGAGAATGTTAGTCATCAAGAAAGCAGATAACAAACCTAAGATTCAGACCCAGATAAGGGACAAGATATAAACCACACTAACTTGTATAGGTCCACAGCATTGTACAACCCCTGGCAAAAGTTATAGACATAGACAGAAGCCAGAGTGCACCCAAGGTAAGAAACTATCCCCCATACACGTATGGGACCAACACAAGCAGCAGAAACTGGGTTGGGTCAAGATATGTACCAGGTTAAGTTTTACCTTAAGGTAAAGGTTGTTTCACAGTTCCAAGCACAAGCTGAAGACTTATTCAGGAGGCCTGAGCTGACCCCAGACAGTCAGAGGAAGACTAGGCCTAGAGGCTCTGGCCCTAAGCACCCAAC
>NW_008340933.1:0-7502 GCF_000622305.1 Nannospalax galili
AGAGACTGACACTCATGGCAGTACTCTTTCTCATACAACTCGTAGGAAACGGTTTTTAACACTAAGTGCTTCTGTTCATTATTTTTCACTATTATAAACACATTGTAAGAACTACTGCTCTTTCTACAGAAAGCAAGCATTTAGATACAAAACCGACACATATTTTTCTAAAGCAAAGAGACTTACACTCCTGGCAATACTCTTTTTCATACAATTCGTAGGAAACGGGTTTTAACACAAAATGCTTCTGTTCATTCGTTTTCACTGTTATAAAGACATTGTTAAAACGGCTGTTTGTTCTACAGAAAGCAAGCACTTAGATACACAACCGAGACATATTTTTCTAAAGCAAGTAGACTGACACTCATGGCAATATCCTTTTTCAAACAATTACTAAGAAATGGGTTTTAACATAAAATGCTTCAGTTCAATAGTTTCACTAATATAAACACATTTTTAGAACTATTGTTCTTTCTACAGAAAGCAAGCACTTAGATACACAACTGAGACATATTTTTCTAAAGCAAGTAGACTGACACTCATGGCAATATCCTTTTTCAAGCAATTACTAAGAAATGGGTTTTAACATAAAATGCTTCAGTTCAATAGTTTCACTAATATAAACACATTTTTAGAACTATTGTTCTTTCTACAGAAAGCAAGCACTTAGATACACAACTGAGACATATTTTTCTAAAGCAAGTAGACTGACACTCATGGCAATATCCTTTTTCAAGCAATTACTAAGAAATGGGTTTTAACACAAAATGCTTCTGTTCAATAGTTTCACTAATATAAACACATTTTTAGAACTATTGTTCTTTCTACAGAAAGCAAGCACTTAGATACACAACTGAGACATATTTTTCTAAAGCAAGTAGACTGACACTCATGGCAATATCCTTTTTCAAGCAATTACTAAGAAATGGGTTTTAACATAAAATGCTTCAGTTCAATAGTTTCACTAATATAAACACATTTTTAGAACTATTGTTCTTTCTACAGAAAGCAAGCACTTAGATACACAACTGAGACATATTTTTCTAAAGCAAGTAGACTGACACTCATGGCAATATCCTTTTTCAAGCAATTACTAAGAAATGGGTTTTAACATAAAATGCTTCAGTTCAATCAGTTTCACTACTATAAACACATTTTTAGAACTATTGTTCTTTCTACAGAAAGCAAGCACTTAGATACACAACTGAGACATATTTTTCTAAAGCAAAGAGACTAACACTTATGGCAATATTCTTCTTCATAAAATTCGTAGGACACGAGGTTTAACACTAACTTCTTCGGTTCATTCGTTTTCACTATTATAAATACACTGTTAGAAATACTGTTCTTTTTACAGAAAGCAAGCACTGTTACACAGAACCGAGACATATTTTTCTAAAGCAAAGAGACTGACACTTATGGCAATATTCTTCTTCATACAATTCGTAGGACACGAGGTTTAACACTAACTTCTTCGGTTCATTCGTTTTCACTATTATAAATACACTGTTAGAAATACTGTTCTTTTTACAGAAAGCAAGCACTGTTACACAGAACCGAGACATATTTTTCTAAAGCAAAGATACTGACACTCATGGCAATACTCTTTTCATACAATTCTTAGGAAACGGGTTTTATCACAAAATGCTTCTGTTCATTCATTTTCACTATTAAAAACACATTGTTAGGACTACTGTTCTTTCTACAGAAAGCAAGGACGTAGATACAAAACCAACACATGTTTTTCTAAAGCAAGGAGACAGACGCTCATGGCAATAGTCTTTTCTTATACAATTCATAGGAAACAAGTTTTAACACAAAAAGTTCTGTTCATTCGTTTTCACTATTATACATACATTGTTATAACTACTGTTCTTTCTAGAGAAAGCAATCACTTAGATACACAACCCACACATATTCTTCTAAAGCAGAGAGAATGACACTCATGGCAATACTCTTTTGAATACAATTCGTAGGAAACGGGTTTTAACACAAAATGCTTCAGTTCATTCGTTTTCACTATTGTAAACACATTGTTAGAACTACTGTTCTTTCTACAGTAAGCAAGCATTTCGATACACAACCGAGACATATTTTTCTAAAGAAAAGAGACTGACACTCATGGCAATACTCTTTTGAATACAATTCGTAGGAAACGGGTTTTAACAGAAAATGCCTCTGTTCATTCGTTTTGACTATTATAAACACATTGTTAGAACTATTGTTCTTTCTACAGAAAGCAAGCCCTTAGATACAGACTGACACATATTTTTCTAAAGCAAGGAGACTGACACTCTTGGCAATAGTCTTTTTCATACAATTCACAGGAACTGATTTTTAACACAAAATGCTTCTGTTCATTCGTTTTCACTATTATAAACACATTGTTAGAACTATTGTTCTTTCTACAGAAAGCAAGCCCTTAGATACAGACTGACACATATTTTTCTAAAGCAAGGAGACTGTCACTCTTGGCAATAGTCTTTTTCATACAATTCACAGGAACTGATTTTTAACACAAAATGCTTCTATTCATTTGTTTTCACTATTATAAACACATTGTTAGAACTATTGTTCTTTCTACAGAAAGCAAGCCCTTAGATACAGACTGACACATATTTTTCTAAAGCAAGGAGACTGTCACTCTTGGCAATAGTCTTTTTCATACAATTCACAGGAACTGATTTTTAACACAAAATGCTTCTATTCATTTGTTTTCACTATTATAAACACATTGTTAGAACTATTGTTCTTTCTACAGAAAGCAAGCCCTTAGATACAGACTGACACATATTTTTCTAAAGCAAGGAGACTGTCACTCTTGGCAATAGTCTTTTTCATACAATTCACAGGAACTGATTTTTAACACAAAATGCTTCTATTCATTTGTTTTCACTATTATAAACACATTGTTAGAACTATTGTTCTTTCTACAGAAAGCAAGCCCTTAGATACAGACTGACACATATTTTTCTAAAGCAAGGAGACTGTCACTCTTGGCAATAGTCTTTTTCATACAATTCACAGGAACTGATTTTTAACACAAAATGCTTCTATTCATTTGTTTTCACTATTATAAACACATTGTTAGAACTATTGTTCTTTCTACAGAAAGCAAGCCCTTAGATACAGACTGACACATATTTTTCTAAAGCAAGGAGACTGTCACTCTTGGCAATAGTCTTTTTCATACAATTCACAGGAACTGATTTTTAACACAAAATGCTTCTATTCATTTGTTTTCACTATTATAAACACATTGTTAGAACTATTGTTCTTTCTACAGAAAGCAAGCCCTTAGATACAGACTGACACATATTTTTCTAAAGCAAGGAGACTGTCACTCTTGGCAATAGTCTTTTTCATACAATTCACAGGAACTGATTTTTAACACAAAATGCTTCTATTCATTTGTTTTCACTATTATAAACACATTGTTAGAACTATTGTTCTTTCTACAGAAAGCAAGCCCTTAGATACAGACTGACACATATTTTTCTAAAGCAAGGAGACTGTCACTCTTGGCAATAGTCTTTTTCATACAATTCACAGGAACTGATTTTTAACACAAAATGCTTCTATTCATTTGTTTTCACTATTATAAACACATTGTTAGAACTATTGTTCTTTCTACAGAAAGCAAGCCCTTAGATACAGACTGACACATATTTTTCTAAAGCAAGGAGACTGTCACTCTTGGCAATAGTCTTTTTCATACAATTCACAGGAACTGATTTTTAACACAAAATGCTTCTATTCATTTGTTTTCACTATTATAAACACATTGTTAGAACTATTGTTCTTTCTACAGAAAGCAAGCCCTTAGATACAGACTGACACATATTTTTCTAAAGCAAGGAGACTGTCACTCTTGGCAATAGTCTTTTTCATACAATTCACAGGAACTGATTTTTAACACAAAATGCTTCTATTCATTTGTTTTCACTATTATAAACACATTGTTAGAACTATTGTTCTTTCTACAGAAAGCAAGCCCTTAGATACACACTGACACATATTTTTCTAAAGCAAGGAGACTGTCACTCTTGGCAATAGTCTTTTTCATACAATTCATAGGAACTGATTTTTAACACAAAATGCTTCTATTCATTTGTTTTCACTATTATAAACACATTGTTGGAACTACTGTTCTTTCTGCACAAAGCAAGGACTTAAATACACAACCGAGAAATATTTTTCTAAAGCAAAGAGACCGACACTCATGGCAATACTCTTTTGAATACAATTCGTAGGAAACGGTTTATAACACAAAATAATTCTGTTCATTCGTTTTCGCTATTATAAACACATTTTTAGGAATACTGCTCTTTCTACGGAAAGCAACACTTAGATACAAAACCGAGAAATATTTTTCTATAGCAAAGAGACTGACAATCATAACAACACTCTTTTGAATACAATGGGTAGGAAACGGGTTTTAACACAAAATGCTTCTGTTCATTCATTTTCAAAATTATAAACACATTGTTAGAAATACTGTTCTTCCTACAGACAACAAGCACTTTGATACACAACCCACACATATTTTTCTAAAGCAAAGAGACTGACACGGCAATACTCTTTTTAATACAATTCATAGGAAATGGGTTTAAACACAAAATGCTTCATTTCATTCGTTTTCTCTTTTATAAACACATTGTTGAAAGTACTGTTCTTTCTACAGAAAGCAAGAACTTATATACACAATCGAGACATATTTTTCTAAAGCAAACAGACTGACCCTCATGGCAATACTCTTTTTCATACAATTCGTAGGAAGCGGGTTTTAACACAAGATGTTTCAGGTCATTCGTTTTCACTATTATAAAAAACTTGTTAGAAGGACTCTTCTTTCTACAGAAGGCAAGCCCTTAGATACACAATCCACACATGTTTTTCTAAAGCAAAGACACTGGCTGTCATGGCAATACTCTTTTTCATACAATTCGTAGAAAACGGTTTATAACAGAAAATAATTCTGTTCATTCGTTTTCGCTATTATAAACATATTTTTTGAAATACTGTTCTTTCTACAGAAAGCAACACTTAGATACACAACCGAGAAATATTTTTCTATATCAAAGAGACTGACAATAATGACAATACTCTTTTGAATACAATGGGTAGGAAACGGGTTTAATACAAAATGCTTCTCTTCATTCGTTTTCAAAATTATACACACATTGTTAGAACTACTGTTCTTTCTAAAAAAGCAAGCACTTACATACACAACACACACATATTTTTCTAAAGCAAAGAGACTGAAACTCACGGCAATAGTCTTTTTCATACAATTCGTAGGAAACGGGTTTTAACACAAAATGCTTCTGTTCATACGTTTTCACTATTATAAACACATTGTTAGAACTACTGTTCTTTCTACGGAAAGCAAGCATTTAGATACTCAAACGACACATATTTTTCTAAAGTAAGGAGAATGTCACTCATGGAAATATTCTTTTTCATACAATTCGTAGAAAACGAATTTTAACACAAAATATTGTGTTCATTCGTTTTCACTATTGTACACATTGTTAGAACTACTGTCCTTACTACAGAAAGAAAGAACTTAGATACACACGCGGCACATATTTGTCTAAAGGAAAGAGACTGACATTCATGGCAATTCTTTTTCATGCAGTTCATAGAAAACGGGTTTTAATGGAAACTGCTACTCTTCATTCGTTTTCACTATTACAAACACATTGTTAGAGCTACTGTTCTTTCATCAAAAAGCAAGCACTTAGATACACCACGGACACATATTTTTCTAAAGCAAGGAGAATGTCACTCATGGAAATAGTCTTTTTCATACAATTCGTAGGAAACGGGTTTAAACACAAAGTGCTTCTGTTCATTCGTTTTCACTATTACAAACACATTGTTAGATCTACTGTTCTTTCTACAGAAAGCAAGCACTTAGATACACAACCGAGACATATTTTTCGAAAGAAAAGAGACTACTACTCATGGCCATGCTCTTTTGAATACAATTCGTAGGAAACGGGCTTCAACACAAAATGCTTCAGTTCATTTTTTTTCACTATTATAAAAACATTGTTATAACTACTGTTCTTTCTACAGAAAGCAAGCATTTAAATACACAACTGACAACTATTTTTCTAAAGCAAGGAGACTGAAAATCATCGTGGTACTCTTTTGAAGAAAATTCGTACGAAATGGTTTTTAACAGATAGTAATTTTCTTAATTCGTTTTCACTATTATAAACACGTAGTTAAAACTACTGTTCTTTCTACAGAAAGCAAGCACTTAGATACACAACCGAGACATATTTTTCTAAAGCAAAGAGGCTTACACTCATATCACTAATATTTTGAATCCAATTTTTAGGAAACGGGTTTTAGCACAAAATGCTTCTGTTCATCCGTTTTGACTATTATAAACACATTGCTATAACTACTGTTCTTTCTACAGAAAGCAAGCACTTAGATACACAACCGAGACATATTTTTCTACAGCAAAGAGACTGACACGGTGATAGTCTTTTGAATACAATTCGTAGGAACAGGGTTTTAACACAAAATCCTTCTGTTCATTCGTTTTCACTATTGCAAACACATTGTTAGAACTACTGTTCGTTCTGCAGAAAGCAAAGACTTAGATACAGAACCGAGACATATTTTTCTAAAGCAAAGAGACTGACACTCATGGCAATACTCTTTTTGTATACAATTCGTAGGAAACGGGTTTCATCACAGAATACTTCTGTACAATCGTTTTTACTATTATAAACACATTGTTTGAACTGTTCTTTCTACAGAAAGAAAGCATTTACATACACAACCGACATATATTTTTCTCAAGCAAAGAGACTGACACTCATGGCAATACTCTTTTGAATACAATTCGTAGGAAACGGGTTTTAACACAAAATGCTTCTGTTCATTCGTTTTCACTTTTAGAAACATATTGTTGCAACTACAGTTCTTTCTACAGAGAGCAAGGACTTATATACAAAACAGAGACATGTTGTTCTAAAGCAAAGAGACAGATACTCATGGAAAACTCTTTTCATACAATTGGTAGCAAACAGATTTTAACAGAAAATGCTTCTGTTCATTCTTTTTCAGTATTGCAAACACATTGTTAAAACTACTGCTCTTTCTACAGAAAGCAAGCACTTAGATACAGAACCGAGACATATTTTTCTAAAGCAAAGAGACTGACACTCATGGCAATACTCTTTTTTATACAATTCTTGGAAACGGGTTTTAACACAAAATGCTCCAGTTCATTCTTTTTCACTATTATAAACACATTGGTAAAACTACTGTTCTTTTTACAGAAAGCAAGCACTTAGATACACAACTGAGACATATTTTCCTAAAGCAAAGATACTGACCCTCATATCAATACTCTTTTGAGTACAATTCTTAGGAAATGGGTTTTAACACAAAATGGTTCTGTTCATTGATTTTGAGTATTATAGACACATTGATAGAAAGACTGTTTTTTCTACAGAAAGTAAGCAATTAGATAA